>NC_069500.1:1150483084-1150488084 GCF_027579735.1 Bombina bombina | reverse complement strand
TAATTACAAAATTACCTGTAAAATAAATCCTAACCTAAGTTACAATTAAACCTAACACTATACTATCATTAAATTAATTAAATAAACTACCTACAATTACCTACAATTAAACCTAACACTACACTATCAATACATTAATTAAATACAATATCTACAAATAACTACAATGAAATAAACTAAAGTACAAAAAATAAAAAAGAACTAAGTTACAAAAAATAAAAAAATATCTACAAACATAAGAAAAATATTACAACAATTTTAAACTAATTACACCTACTCTAAGCCCCCTAATAAAACAACAAAGCCCCCCAAAATAAAAAATGCCCTACCCTATTCTAAATTACTAAAGTTAAAAGCTCTTTTACCTTACCAGCCCTGAACAGGGCCCTTTGCGGGGCATGCCCCAAGAAGTTCAGCTCTTTTGCCTGTAAAAAAAAAACATACAATACCCCCCCCCAACATTACAACCCACCACCCACATACCCCTAATCTAAACCAAACCCCCCTTAAATAAACCTAACACTAAGCCCCTGAAGATCATCCTACCTTGTCTTCACCTCACCAGGTATCACCGATCCGTCCTGGCTCCAAAATCTTCATCCAACCCAAGCGGGGGTTGGCGATCCATCATCCGGTGGCTGAAGAGGTCCAGAAGAGGCTCCAAAGTCTTCATCCTATCCGGGAAGAAGAGGCGATCCGGACCGGCAACCATCTTGATCCAAGCGGCATCTTCTATCTTCATCCGATGACGACCGGCTCCATCCTGAAGACCTCCACCGCGGACCCATCTTCTTCCGGCGACGTCCAACTGAAGAATGACGGTTCCTTTAAGGGACGTCATCCAAGATGGCGTCCCTCGAATTCCGATTGGCTGATAGGATTCTATCAGCCAATCGGAATTAAGGTAGGAATATTCTGATTGGCTGATGGAATCAGCCAATCAGAATCAAGTTCAATCCGATTGGCTGATCCAATCAGCCAATCAGATTGAGCTAGCATTCTATTGGCTGATCGGAACAGCCAATAGAATGCGAGCTCAATCTGATTGGCTGATTGGATCAGCCAATCGGATTGAACTTGATTCTGATTGGCTGATTCCATCAGCCAATCAGAATATTCCTACCTTAATTCCGATTGGCTGATAGAATCCTATCAGCCAATCGGAATTCGAGGGACGCCATCTTGGATGACGTCCCTTAAAGGAACCGTCATTCTTCAGTTGGACGTCGCCGGAAGAAGATGGGTCCGCGGTGGAGGTCTTCAGGATGGAGCCGGTCGTCATCGGATGAAGATAGAAGATGCCGCTTGGATCAAGATGGTTGCCGGTCCGGATCGCCTCTTCTTCCCGGATAGGATGAAGACTTTGGAGCCTCTTCTGGACCTCTTCAGCCACCGGATGATGGATCGCCAACCCCCGCTTGGGTTGGATGAAGATTTTGGAGCCAGGACGGATCGGTGATACCTGGTGAGATGAAGACAAGGTAGGATGATCTTCAGGGGCTTAGTGTTAGGTTTATTTAAGGGGGGTTTGGGTTAGATTAGGGGTATGTGGGTCGTGGGTTGTAATGTTGGGGGGGGGTATTGTATGTTTTTTTTTACAGGCAAAAGAGCTGAACTTCTTGGGGCATGCCCCGCAAAGGGCCCTGTTCAGGGCTGGTAAGGTAAAAGAGCTTTTAACTTTAGTAATTTAGAATAGGGTAGGGCATTTTTTATTTTGGGGGGCTTTGTTGTTTTATTAGGGGGCTTAGAGTAGGTGTAATTAGTTTAAAATTGTTGTAATATTTTTCTTATGTTTGTAGATATTTTTTTATTTTTTGTAACTTAGTTCTTTTTTATTTTTTGTACTTTAGTTTATTTCATTGTAGTTATTTGTAGATATTGTATTTAATTAATGTATTGATAGTGTAGTGTTAGGTTTAATTGTAGGTAATTGTAGGTAGTTTATTTAATTAATTTAATGATAGTATAGTGTTAGGTTTAATTGTAACTTAGGTTAGGATTTATTTTACAGGTAATTTTGTAATTATTTTAACTAGGTAACTATTAAATAGTTCTTAACTATTTAATAGCTATTGTACCTGGTTAAAATAATTACAAAGTTGCCTGTAAAATAAATATTAATCCTAAAATAGCTACAATGTAATTATAATTTATATTGTAGCTATATTAGGGTTTATTTTACAGGTAAGTATTTAGATTTAAATAGGAATAATTTATTTAATAAGAGTTAATTTATTTTGTTAGATTAAAATTATATTTAATTTAGGGGAGTGTTAGGGTTAGACTTAGCTTTAGGGGTTAATCCATTTATTAGAATAGCGGTGAGCTCCGGTCGGCAGATTAGGGGTTAATAATTGAAGTTAGGTGTCTGCGATGTTAGGGAGGGCAGATTAGGGGTTAATACTATTTATTATAGGGTTATTGAGGCGGATTAGGGGTTAATAACTTTATTATAGTAGCGGTGCGGTCCGCTCGGCAGATTAGGGGTTAATAAGTGTAGGCAGGTGGAGGCGACGTTGAGGGGGGCAGATTAGGGGTTAATAAATATAATATAGGGGTCGGCGGTGTTAGGGGCAGCAGATTAGGGGTACATAAGGATAACGTAGGTGGCGGCGCTTTGCGGTCGGCAGATTAGGGGTTAATAATTGTAGGCAGATGGAGGCGACGTTGAGGGGGGAAGATTAGGGGTTAATAAATATAATACAGGGGTCGGCGGTGTTAGGGGGAGCAGATTAGGGGTACATAAGGATAACGTAGGTGGCGGTCGGCAGATTAGGGGTTAAAAAAATTATTCGAGTGTCGGCGATGTGGGGGGACCTCGGTTTAGGGGTACATAGGTAGTTTATGGGTGTTAGTGTACTTTAGAGCACAGTAGTTAAGAGCTTTAGAAACCGGCGTTAGCCCAGAAAGCTCTTAACTACTGACTTTTTTCCTGCGGCTGGAGTTTTGCCGTTAGATGTCTAACGCTCACTTCAGAAACGACTCTAAATACCGGAGTTAGAAAGATCCCATTGAAAAGATAGGATACGCAATTGACGTAAGGGGATCTGCGGTATGGAAAAGTCGCGGCTGAAAAGTGAGCGTTGGACCCTATTTTGAGTGACTCCAAATACCGGCGGTAGCCTAAAACCAGCGTTAGGAGCCTGTAATGCTGGTTTTCACGGCTAACGCCAAACTCCAAATCTAGGTCATAGTTTTCCTCATATACAGTATGTAGGGTGAAAGGTAGTACACCCAATGATTGAACTATAGTCCAAAATATTTAATAGAGACAATAGTTGGTCTTTAAAAATAGAGGGTAAAATGACCTTGGATTAAAAAAAATCCGGTTATACACATATAAATAAAATAAAAACCTGAGTGAAACAAAGTTATTAGCTAAATTGTTTCCATAAAATATACGTGACTCCAAAAAGTCTCTGGAAATGCAGTGCACTTGCAAAACCGAACTGGATGGGTGTACACAACTAAAAGAAGGGTTAACTGTGAGCCAAGCTGAACACTTGAAGCGTATGTTTACTAAGGGTAATACTACCACCTGTATCCGATATAGTAATCTTAGGTGTTAGGAACGAGCTGGAAAAAACGGACCGCTGTGGGTGTGAAACTGCACTGCCACTTCAAAACATGAATCCTTACGTGTTTTGAAGTTTTGCTATTCGGTACTTCTTCGTCAGAGGTGTGGTATTGTGGAATTCGTCCGGTATTTAATTTAAAGGGAGCGAAGGGGAGTGGTTTCACTACACCACGTAGGACGTCATTGCGTAACGGTCCTCAGCCGCCAATCCTAGGTATTGTTTATCTAGATACCTTAGTAACGGGGAAGCTACCTCTCGTTATACTCTGTAAACATACTGCATTTACTATGTTATATTACATTCATAGATAAGGGGAGTGTTCGTTCTTCTAGACCAATATTTTTTGCAATTAAATTGGAGATCAAATTACAAAATTCATTTGTAAACTAATGAATGTACTGCGTGCGAGGTATGTTGTATGTGGTAAGCATGGTGACAGAGCAGCTGTCTCACATACTAGTATGTATCGTACTGTGTTCTCAATACAAACTAAAAGGGGAGGGAAGTGCTCATTGTTGCAAGTTTATTGTGTCATAATTGGCTGTGGGATTTGATTCTGATAAATCATGACTAAACTGGAACTTTGTACTATTATAAAGAATTTATTATTATTTACTGAGAAATATTATACCTGCTTGGGCATATTTAGTGTAAGTAAAACACCTAAATGTAATATACATTATACTATAGGCTGTGAATTTGTTTTCTACACTAAAAGTTTTACAAGAGGAGTTATATTTGCTTTCACTAACAAGGAATTGTTCCGTGACAGTTGTACAAGCCATTTATTTTGTATCAATGGCAACCAACGTTGCCTTAAAAAAATGATGAATAGTGTTTAGTAACTTAGCATTAACTGAAGCTTGAGTGCTACCTACGAAGGGCTAGGTGAAGTGATATTCTTCTTATTTGGGTGTCCATTTGTCACCATTGGTCTCTCTCTGGTAATGGATATCCTGAAACGTCTTATAAGAGAAGTATTGTAAAAAGGTGTAGTAAAAAAAAAAAAAGGGTTCCTATAGGACCGTTTTAAACTAAAAACCTAGTATGAGCTGAAATGTTTAAACTGATAAACTCTTATTTTTTTTTTCCTTTTCAACTGGACTAGGGATGTAATAGAGATGCAAGGACCTGGGAGGATATTAAGAGATCTATTTATTTGGTCAGAACCAAGGTTGACTCGTGTGTATATATATTTTACTTTTCTACTGGTTATCTCTATGCAGTGATCTATATTACTGTCCCTGTGGTCAACTACATATAATAGATTGTTTGATTAGTAGAGCTATATGAGTTTGTTAAGGAGAGGAGATTCTTTATAGAAAGGCAGCAAGGTCTATCTCTTCATTCAAGCCCTTGGGTGCCAGAGTACCCATGTAATGAATCCAGAAAGATTCTCTTTGTCTCAGTATTTGAAATCTG
>NC_069500.1:1150275584-1150473084 GCF_027579735.1 Bombina bombina | reverse complement strand
CTACCTTGAGCCGTGTTCACCCAGCCGGGCTGAATTCTTCATCCAAGCGGGGCAAGAAGAGGTCCTTCATCCGGTAGAATTCTTCATCCAAGCGGTGTCTTCTATCTTCATCCAACCCTGGCTCCATCTTGCATCTTGATCCAATCAGCCAATCAGATTGACCTCGCATTCTATTGGCTGTTCCGATCTGCCAATAGAATGCGAGGTCAATCCGATTGGCTGATTGGATCAGCCAATCGGATTGAGCTTCAATCTGATTGGCTGATTGAATCAGCCAATAGTATTTTTCCTACCTTAATTCCGATTGGCTGATAGAATCCTTTCAGCCAATCGGAATTCGAGGGACGTCATCTTGGATGACGTCCCTTAAAGGAACCTTCATTCGTCGGGTAGTCGTCGGGCCAGCAGGATGTTCCCCGTCGGAGGTCTGCAAGATGGAGCCGCGGTTGGATGAAGATAGAAGACACCGCTTGGATGAAGACTTCTACCTGATGGAGGACCTCTTCTGCCCCGCTTCGATGAAGACTTCGGCCGGATGGAGGACCTCTTCTTGCCCCGCTTGGATGAAGAATTCGGCCCGGCTGGGTGAACACGGCTCAAGGTAGAGTGATCTTCAGGGGGTTAGTGTTAGGTTTTTTAAGGGGGGTTTGGTTGGGTTAGAGTAGGGGTATGTGGGTGGTGGGTTTTAATGTTGGGGGGTTGTATTTTTTTTTACAGGTAAAAGAGCTGATTACTTTGGGGCAATGCCCCGCAAAAAGCCCTTTTAAGGGCTGGTAAAAGAGCTGATTACTTTGCAATTTAGAATAGGGTAGGGCATTTTTTTTATTTTGGGGGGCTTTATTATTTTATTAGGGGGCTTAGATTAGGTGTAATTAGTTTAAACTTCTTGTAATTCTTTTTTTATTTTCTGTAATTTAGTGGGGGGTTTTTGTACTATAGTTTAGCTTATTTAATTGAATTTAATTTTAGGTAATTGTAGTTAGGTTTAATTGTAACTTAGGTTAGGATTTATTTTACAGGTAATTTTGTAAGTATTTTAGCTAGGTAGTTATTAAATAGTTAATAACTATTTAATAACTATTGTACCTGGTTAAAATAAATACAAAGTTGCCTGTAAAATAAAATTAAATCCTAGCTAGCTTAGGGTTTATTTTATAGGTAAGTATTTAGTTTTAAATCGGAATAATTTAGTTAATAATAGTAATTTTTATTTAGATTTATTTAAATAATATTTAAGTTAGGGGGGTGTTAGGGTTAGACTTAGGTTTAGGGCGTAATAAGTTTAATATAGTGGCGGCGGTGTAGGGGGGGGGCAGGATAGGGGTTAATAACTTTAAGATAGGTGGCGGCGGTTTAGGGGGGCAGGATAGGGGTTAATAAATTTAATAAAGGTGGCGGCGGTATAAGGGGCGGCAGATTAGTGGTTAATAGGTATTATGTAGGTGGCGGCGGGGTCTGGGAGCGGCGGTTTAGGGGTTAATATATTTATTATAGTTGCGGCGGTGTTTGGGAGCGGCTGTTTAGGGGTTAACATATTTATTATAGTTGCGGCGGGGTCCGGGAGCGGCGGTTTAGGGGTTAACATATTTATTATAGTTACGGCGGGGTCCGGGAGCGGCGGTATAGGGGGTAAAATCTTTATTTAGTTGCGGGGGGCTCCGGGGGCGGCGGTATAGGGGGTATAACAGCATATTATAGTGTGGGGCTTAGTGACAGGGGTATCAATAAATCTGGGAAAAAGCCGAAGAGCAGCGAGATCGATGACTGATAAATATCACAGTCCGCTGCTCATCGCTCCGTACTTGGTGTGCGGCTTTTTGACAGCTTTATTGATAAATTTGGCGAGCGTATTCAGGTCCGGGCCAGCGAGGTTAGGCGAACTTAGGAGGGCGTATTGGGGCCGGTGAATGCAGGTTAGTACGGCGCTTAATAACTAGAGGCCCTTGACTGCTTTTTTAGCACTACTCCTGTGTGTTTTAGCATTCAAGTTATATCATTTTTAGCATCTACAGAAAAATATAACATAATAATAATTTTAATCTCTACCTATAAAATGTATATTGGAGTAGTTGTTCTAAGGATCTGACATTACTAGTCTATAATGAATCATTTGCATTAAAATGTCACTTTATTTTTTTTTCTAGGAAGTAGCCACCTAGGTTACAGCGATGTAATAAATATAGCTTTTATTATTATTATATTTAATTTTAACCACCATCAGTTATCCAACAAAGGAGTTGCTCACAATCCTTTAGAAATTTTTTATCTAATGATTTTTTTAGGGGGATTTTTTTTTGCTTAATAATTTGATACACTTTTCTACTGGATTGTCATTGACCCCAAAATCTTAAAACGTTATAATCTGATTTTAACATATGCCTCCTGTATAAACTGTTATAAGAAAATACAAAACACAACTAAAAGTCTAAAATAAACATCATTTTTATTTTATAAAAGTTTATGTAGAAAAAAAAACAAAAACAGTATTGAAGTAACTGAAATTCGTAACATGCTTCATATAAATGTTGGCTAGTGGTCATTTCTTTCTTATAGTTCAGAGCAGAAAGGCTCCTCAACTCAATTTCTAGATATTTTTTCTGCCTGACCACCTTATTTCCTCTCCTCAGACACCCCTGCCCTAATTTTTTGGCACTTCCACCTCCCTGTTGACAATCCCACTGTCAACTTCTGTAACTCACTTCTTATTTCGGACTATCACAATGGATTTAATCTCCCACTCACAAAGAAGGTCACTCCCTTGATCTGATTCTTAGCTATCAATGCACTATCTCAAACTTCACAAACTCCCGTTTCCTCTTTCTGACCCTCATCTTCTCACTTGCAACATCACATTACTCCCTACAGCTCTGCCTCCTTCTACCCCCACACCAAACTAAGTCACTAGATTAGAAACAGCTCCCAAGCTCTCTCAAACCTCTGCTCTCTTCCATCTACTGCTTTTCCTGTCCTGGCCAAGCTATCAGCCATTACAATTCCACCCTTACATTGGTTATTGACAATTTGGCCCCTCCTACCATAGCTCAGAAGTCACACACTTATCCTCAGCCCTGACATACCCCTCTGACACACTACCTAGACCAGACTTCCTCAAACTTGGCCCTCCAGAGGTTTTGGAACTACATTTCCGATGATGCTCAGCCAGCTGATATACTGGCTGAGCATCATGGGAAATGTAATTACAAAACCTCTGGAGGGCCAAGTGTGAGGATGTCTGACCTAGACAGATGTTCCCATACTGCTGAATGAAACTGAAGAAAATCTTTTTGTTCAGCTGACTTTCTTCACTACAAGTTCATCTTGAACTCCTACTATTCTGCCCTTAACCTTTCTAAGCAAGATTACTTTGCTACTCTTATCTCTACTTTTTCTTCAAACCAAAAACTTCTGTTCTCCCTTTTTACTTCTCTTCTATGCCCACCCCCACCTCTTATTACAACTTCTCTCTCAGCTCAAGATTTTGCCTGCCACTTCAATAACTAAAGTGATTCAATCAGAAACCAAATCCTCTCTGAACATACTACCAGTCTCCAACCCCCTCAAAAGCTCACAATCATCCAAAACCCACATAGCCATACATTTAACTCTTTTGCCCCTGTTACTGAGGAACAAGTTTATTCCCTTATACTGTCCTCTCACCTCACTGCCTGTTTCCTCGATCCCATCCCCACAAAGCTACTCCACTCATTCTCTTCTACCCTTACCTCTGTACTCAAGCACATTTTCAACCTTTCCCTTAGCACTGATATATTTCTCTCATCTCTAAAGCACTTGTCACACCTATCTTCAAAAAACCTTCTTTCTATCCAACCTCCCCATCCAACTACTGACCTATTTCCCTACTCCCCCTTGTCTCAAAACTTCTTAAAAAGCTAGTATATGCACGTCTGTTACATTACCTTACATTTAACTCCTTCCTTGACCCACTGCAATGTTGATTTCAACCCCAACATTCCACAGAGACAGCAATAGTTAAGTTACCAACGACCTTCTTACAGCAAAATTAAAATGAAATTTCTTGCAATATCATTTGTATGCTGATGACACCCAAATCTACATCTCTGCACCCTATCTTCTTCTTTGCTTACTGGTGTCACAAACTGTCTCTCATATCCCATCCTGGATGTCCTCTAACTACCTTAAGCTAAATCTCTCCAAAACTGAGCTCATTATTTTCCCCTCTTCTTCCGAAATCTTCACCCCCATTTTTCTATAACTGTCGATAACTCCATCATTACCCCTAACCCACATACCCTATGTCTTGGGGTGACACTTGACTCAGATCTTTCTTTCACTTCTCATATTCAGTCTTTGGCCAATTGCTGCAGCTTCCACCTTAAAAAATATCTCTAAAATTTGACATTTCCGTACACAAGACTCAACTAAGATTTTAAGCCACTTTCATCCTTTTGTGTCTTGACTACTGCAACTCCATCCTCTCTGGTCTCCCTAGCTGCCATCTAGTGCCTTTACAATCCATAATGAATGCCTCTGCCAGGCTTTTCTTCCTTAAACGTAACTCTTCAACTGCTGCACCTTTCTGCCAATCCCTTGACTGGCTTCCTCTAGCCCCCAGAATTAAACACCAAATTCTGACTCTGAAATACAAGGTCCTCAACTGCACTGCTCCCCCCCATCTTGCAGACCTTGCCTCCAGGTACTCTCCCTCCCATCCCCTTGGCTCTGCTAACAACCTCCTCCTCTCTTGTTACCTCCTCACACTTCCTTATACAGGACTTCTTAAGAATGGCTCTATTTTGTTTAACTCTCTGCCTCATGCCCCAAGACTAATTTTGAAAGTTTCAAGCACTCCCTAAAGATTCTACTGTTCAGGGATGCATAAAACCTAAACTAGCCTTTCCTAACCCCAGTTTCTCTCCTCTTTTGTTGTCCCCTTGCGACCTCTTAGCAAGTAAGCCCATGAGCCCACCTTCATAAGAGCTGACTATAACAGTGCAACTCTCGGCAGTACCCTCTACCCACTTTATCCCTATAAACGTTACCTTGCATATCATACCTATGTTTATAGCACTGCAGAATCTTATGGCACTCTACAATAACTGCTAATAATAATAATAAAATTCTATGTATATCTGAGTATATATATATATATATATATATATATATATATATATATATATATATATATATATATATATATATATAATGTGTGTGAAAAGCACAACACTTAGGCACTGCTGAGCTCTAACAAGACAAGTTGGTCAACCAGCAAACTAAACTGGATATTTTGGTGTGGTTCGGCTTATGCTGCTGGCTGTTACCTAGTGACAATACTCATGTATAATTATATGTAGTCTTTCATAGTATCCCTTCTGTTTCTGCCTTATGACAATCAAAGATTGATCACTGAGGATGTTATTAAGCCCTTATGCTCACTGCTTTCATGTGCAGCTCCAAACCGCACACTCGAGGGGGGCCCTGCTTCTGGATCCTTGCGTCTGCTGTCACTGTCCTGTAGACTGGCAAGTAGGGTACTCCAAGAATCCTAGGTTGCTGCACTTAATTCCCGCACTTACAACCACTCCGGTGTACAAACTGGTTCTGTTCCGGGTTTGCCCACCACTTTCTCTATGTGACCGCTTCAAACATCAATAGTACTGCAGCAAGTACGATCCAAACTTTACAATGAAGGTGCCCGGCTTGTAGGGAATTTGTGTAGATACAAATGATGAAGATGCCGGCACATACTTCACTAAAACCAAGTCTTAATTTGCACAAGATTAAAAACAGCATTGGCACAGATGTGTCTGACATGTTTCAGCGCAAGTCCTTAATTATAGACATGATCCACGTTAAAACAACTCTAAAATTTAAACCTCATGCTGTTATTTGATTGGGAACTGCCCTATCATGTGACATAAATGCAATCATAAGCATAAGTCCCATAGTAAAAATAATAATAAATAGTATAATTTATATTTAGTATAATTTCTACAAATGAAAAAAGAAAAAACAGAGGTGCCAACATGGCCTAGTAATGCAAAGATAAGTGGCTCCAATAAACACAAATCCAGATGTATACTCACAAGAGCAGCGCACCCTGTGGTGCTATTGGTACAGGCTGGAACCTCGCAGTGGTCCAGCTCACTGTGGGATTGAAGTAGATACCCAGGAGATGTCCCTTAGGGGATTGATAGTAGATATCCTATGTGGACACAAAGTATATGCACATAGCCCAGTATTGATAAGACAGAGAGACAAGTAAGTAAAGAATAAACTTACAAGATCCAATGCACATCCAGGTGCATTAACAGCAGGCTGGGACCTAACAGTCGCCCAGCAGACTGGAAAACTCCCAACAGGTCCTGGTCTTCCTCTAATAGCAGTGCAGCCCAATTATGTACTCATAAAAAATACACCAAAGGGCAAGCAAAAAAAAAAAAAAATTCTAGAAATATTGTGTGAATTTTCATCCAATTACAGAAATAGAAATCATGGTAAGATATGTTATTTACAGTATGGTAAAGTTATGTTATTATAAGTATATTTGTAGTTTGAAATAATGTCTGTTAGGTTATCTTAATAAATTACACCTAGATTACGAGTTTGGCGTTAGCCTTAAAAAGCAGCGTTGAGAGGTCCCAACGCTGCTTTTTAACACCCGCTGGTGTTACGAGTCTGACAGGTACAGGTGTACCGCTCACTTTTCTTCCGCGACTCGAGGCTACCGCAAATCCCCTTACGTCAATTGTGTATCCTATCTTTTTAATGGGATTTGCCTAACGCTGGTATTACTAGTCTTGGAAGAAGTGATTTAAAAGTCAGTAGTTAAGAGTTTTATGGGCTAACGCCGGAACATAAAGCTCTTAACTAAAGTGCTAACAAGTACACTAACACCCATAAACTACCTATTAACTACCTATTAACCCCTAATCTGCCGACAGGACATCGAAGCCACCTACATTATACCTATGAACCCCAATCTTCTGCCCCTAACATCGCTGACACCTACATTATATTTATTAACCCCTAATCTGCCGCCCCAACGTCGCTGCCACCTACCTACAATTATTAACCCCTAATCTGCCGACTGGACATCGCCGCCACTTTAATAAATGTATTAACCCCTAAACCTAAGTCTAACCCTTAGTCTAACACCCCCCTAACTTAAATTTTATTTAAATTTAACGAAATTCATTTAACATAATTAAATAAATTATTCCTATTTAAAACAAAATACTTACCGATAAAATAAACCCTAAGCTAGCTACAATATAACTAATAGTTACATTGTAGCTAGTTTATGATTTATTTTTATTTTACAGGCAACTTTGTATTTATTTTAACTAGGTATAATAGTTATTAAATAATTATTAACTATTTAATAACTACATAGCTAAAATAAATACAAAATTACCTGTAAAATAAATCCTAACCTAAGTTACAATTACACCTAACACTACACTATCATTAAACTAATTACCTAAACTACCTACAATTAATTACAACACTAAATTACAGAAAATAAAAAAAGAATTACAAGAATTTTAAACTAATTACACCTTATCTAATCCCCCTAATAAAATTAAAAGCGCCCCAAAATAATAAAATTTCCCTACCCTATACTAAATTACATTGAATCCACAGAAGAAGGCAGCACCTTGCAGTATAAAAATATCTTTATTTCCACATACTGGAATAAAACAGTGACGTTTCGGGTAGAGAACCCTTAATCATACAAAGCTAAAACACACTGTTCAAACCTTATATAGGCCTACCTGTACACAGGTGTCCAATTAACATTTCTTAACACTTCCACCTAGTGGTTACTCACTTAATTACTTCTATAATAGAACTTAATGTTCTTATTTCACCTTGGTGCAAGATAGAATTAAAATCAATACAAAAATATATACATATGCAGAACAATGACATATACAGATACTAATGCAATTTCAACGAAATGAATTACTGATAGACAAATTATTGAAAATTATTAAAAAACAATTTGTTGAAAAACAATTGCAGCAAATTTGATGAAAAACAGTTGCAGCAAGTTAGATGAAAAACAATTGCAGCAAATTAGACATTTCATGACTCAAAATGATTACAAAAATAATTTCAAAAATGATTATAAAAATAAAGTATAATCCAATTCTTTATTTAAACCCAAGGGTTGCATTGCATTGAGTTTGTAAATCCAAAATGCCTCTTTCATTTTTAGCATTAACTCTCTATTGCTCCCCCCCCCCCCCGTCTGGGACGTGGTACTGCATCAATGATTTGAAAACAGACCTGACTGATATTGTGGCCACATTGTATAAAATGTCCTGACACTGGTGCCTCTAGATTTCCACATCTGATATTGCTCTTATGTTGTACTATCCTATCACAGACCCGGCGTGTCGTCTCACCAATGTAAATTTTTCCACATGGACATTTTATAAGATAGATAGCAAAAGCAGTATCACATGTGTAAAAGCCTTTTATCAAGAATTTTTTACCAGTGAGAGGGTGTACAAATTGAGGGCCTTTGATCACCGAATTGCAGTTGCCACATCCCAGACAGGGATAACACCCATAATTTTTATCAGATATGTAACTTTGCTGTTTTTTGTTTGCACTGCCAATATCCGTATGTATAAGCTCATCTCTGAGATTTCTCCTTCTTCTATAGGCAGGCATGGGGGGTACTGCAAATTCAGCAACACCTGGATGGCAACCCTGTAGGATACGCGAGTGTTTTTTTAATACACTCATAATTTTACTACCATGGTTATTGTGGTCCATAACCATTACCATACGTCTATCCTCCTTTTTTGGTGTTGGTTCTTTTTTAGATTGTACTTGAATTAATTCATTCTGAACCAACGCTGCAGGATAACCCCTATTCTCAAACTTTTTTGCCATGTTGTATAATCTCTTTTGTAATCTTCTTCTGATACAATACGTTGTACCCTTAGGAACTGACTTCTAGGTAATGACCTAACTGTACTTCTAGGATGGAAACTTTGATAGTGTAACAAGCCATTCTTATCAGTAGGTTTTACATATAGATCTGTACAGATCTTACCATCCTTCAAATATACTGTGGTGTCTAAGAAGTCAACCTGTAATTCACTTGCATTGAGGCAAAATTTGATGGAGTCAGTGCTACAATTGAGCTCAGCGACAAATTCCTCCAGGGTTCCAATGTCGCCACACCACATCGAATACATCATCTATGTACTGCCACCAGGCCACTGCATATTGTAGAAATAATCTATTCTCATAAACAAATGTTTCCTCGTACATATTCATGAATATATTCGCGTATGTGGGGGCGACATTGGAACCCATGGCTGTTCCCTGAAGCTGGAGAAAAAATGTATCCTGAAACAAGAAATAATTCTGATAAAGAACAACTCTCAATAGATTTTCAAAAAACATCTTCTGTGATGGAGAATATTTGTTAACTGTGTGGAGTACTTTCATGACTGCTGAGATACCGCTCTCATGTTTTATTGCAGTATATAAACTGCTCACATCTAATGTGAATAGTATGTATTTGTTGCCATATAGATCTAAATTGTGTACTTTATCCAAAAAATCCCCAGTGTCCTTGATATATGAATTGCCAAGGTGCACAAGCGGCTGAAATATTCTATCCAAAAATATAGCTATGTTGGAAAAAACTGAACATATGCCGGCCACAATTGGCCTACCTGGTGGATTTTCAAGCCGCTTGTGCACCTTTGGCAAAGTGTAAAAGACTGGAATACACGGATGATCTATGATCAAAAAATCAGCAAAATCTTTAGATATTATACCCATTTTTAAAGCTCTGTTCACCATAGACACAATCTCCTTTTGGACAATTATAGTAGGATCATATGGTAATTCTTTATATACATCTTGTTTAGACAACTGATTTTTAATCTCTGTAATATACATACTAGTATTCAAGACAGTAATCGCACCGCCCTTGTCTGCCATTTTTATCGTTAATGCTTTGTTACTTTTTAGCAAATTAATAGCCTCTCTTTCCTTTTTAGATATATTATTGCTGCAGTGTTCTCCATCAATCTTTTTGTAAACGTTTTCTAGATCTTTTTTGACTAACTCCATATATGTATTGACACTATGGTTAACATTTACTGGAACAAATTTACTTTTGTTTCTAAGGCCAAAACTACTCAATGTCAACCCAGTGCTGCTATTTTTATCAGTAATTGGAGAATTTTTATTTGCAAAAAAACTTTTCAATTTAATAGATCGAAAAAATCTGAATAGATCTTGCTCTAATCTAAATAGATCTAGATTTTATGTGGGACTGAACGATAAACCTTTATTAAGGGCTAATATTTGCTCACTAGACAAAGCATGATCAGAGATGTTAATGATTAAGTCATCTTTAGGCAGTTCATGGTTGGAGTTATCACCGTCAGATATCAAACAGTCAGTTGGTCTCCTGTTACCTCCTTCTAATACCTTTGGCCTCGACCAGATCTCCTCTGACCCCTCCGGAATGGTTGCACTCCGGACACCATACCTCTTGCGGCCCTTGTGTTTACGGCCACCCCTGTGGCCTCTCCTTACGACTCTTCGGTTAAAAAACCGGCTGAAGAATCTGTGTCGCTTCCCAATGCAGCTGTACCTTGCTGCCTGTGTCTCGGACGCCACCGCTGCCGAAATTCCCCGGCTTGTGGGCTGTAACTTGGCTCCCGGTCATGTGACCATCGATACACCAATCCGGATTCGTAATCCTCGATGTCCCTCTGGAATTTTCTTCTTTTCTGATCGTCCAGTATCTTACGATATTCTGCTTCTCCTTTCTCCACATTTTTTACCAGCGTGTTGTATGCTTCTAATGTCAGCGATTCACTCATCTCCTCCCTCAGTCTCGACACCTCCGATTTTTGCTTGGAAATTTCTTTATGCAAGAACTCCACGGTCAGTATCATGAGATCGTAGTAGCATTTATTCAATATGCTGACAAATAGCTTACAATATTCTTCATTGCTGGTCATTAGAGTTGGTCGGGCATTCATTCGAAGTCCCCTGGGTATCCTCTTTACCTTGCAGTATTCAGCCAATGTTACTGCATGCAAATCAAGAGCTGTACATTTCTTGGTCTGCTTCTCCAGTAATTTGCCATTAATCTCAGTCGCTGAAGTTTTTAAAAAGTCACTTGAAACTTTAACCAGAGTCATAACCCTGGCTGCATCGGTATCTGTATAGCCAAACATTGGTAATCCAGTTGTTTCTGTGATATCTTTAGTAGACATATTGCGACAGGGTGCACGCAGCTAATAACAGCAATCAGCAATAGTAATACTAGAACAGTTTGTAGCTCAGCTCCACTGTCAGGTGCAGGCCAGAAAGGGTGCTGTAATCCCTTTAGCCACAATGAATCCACAGAAGAAGGCAGCACCTTGCAGTATAAAAATATCTTTATTTCCACATACTGGAATAAAACAGTGATGTTTCGGGTAGAGAACCCTTAATCATACAAAGCTAAAACACACTGTTCAAACCTTATAAAGGCCTACCTGTACACAGGTGTCCAATTAACATTTCTCAACACTTCCACCTAGTGGTTACTCACTTAATTACTTCTATAATAGAACTTAATGTTCTTATTTCACCTTGGTGCAAGATAGAATTAAAATCAATACAAAAATATATACATATGCAGAACAATGACATATACAGATACTAATGCCCACAAGCCGGGGAATTTCATCAGCGGTGGCGTCCGAGACACAGGCAGCAAGGTACAGCTGCATTGGGAAGCGACACAGATTCTTCATCCGGTTTTTTAACCGAAGAGTCGGAAGGAGAGGCCACAGGGGTGCCGCAAACACAAGGGCCGCAAGAGGTTTGGTGTCCGGAGCGCAACCATTCCGGAGGGGTCAGAAGAGATCGGGTCGAGGCCGGAGGTATTAGAAGGAGGTAACAGGAGACCAACTGACTGTTTGATATCTGACGGTGATAACTCCAACCATGAACTGTCTAAAGATGACTTAATCATTAACATATCTGATCATACTTTGTCTAGTGAGCAAATATTAGCCCTTAATAAAGGTTTATCGTTCAGTCCCACACAAAATCTAGATCTATTTAGATTAGAGCAAGATCTATTCAGATTTTTTCGATCTATTAAATTGAAAAGTTTTTTTTGCAAATAAAAATTCTCCAATTACTGATAAAAATAGCAGCACTGGGTTGACATTGAGTAGTTTTGGCCTTAGAAACAAAAGTAAATTTGTTCCAGTAAATGTTAACCATAGTGTCAATACATATATGGAGTTAGTCAAAAAAGATCTAGAAAAAGTTTACAAAAAGATTGCTGGAGAACACTGCAGCAATAATATATCTAAAAAGGAAAGAGAGGCTATTAATTTGCTAAAAAGTAACAAAGCATTAACGATAAAAATGGCAGACAAGGGCGGTGCGATTACTGTCTTGAATACTAGTATGTATATTACAGAGATTAAAAATCAGTTGTCTAAACAAGATGTATATAAAGAATTACCATATGATCCTACTATAATTGTCCAAAAGGAGATTGTGTCTAAGGTGAACAGAGCTGTAAAAATGGGTATAATATCTAAAGATGTTGCTGATTTTTTGATCATAGATCACCCGTGTATTCCAGTCTTTTACACTTTGCCAAAGGTGCACAAGCGGCTTGAAAATCCACCAGGTAGGCCAATTGTGGCCAGCATATGTTCAGTTTTTTCCAACATAGCTATCTTTTTGGATAGAATATTTCTGCCGCTTGTGCACCTTGGCAATTCATATATCAAGGACACTGGGGATTTTTTGGATAAAGTACACAATTTAGATCTATATGGCAACAAATACATACTATTCACATTAGATGTGAGCAGTTTATATACTGCAATAAAACATGAGAGCGGTATCTCAGCAGTCATGAAAGTACTCCACACAGTTAACAAATATTCTCCATCACAGAAGATGTTTTTTGAAAATCTATTGAGAGTTGTTCTTTATCAGAATTATTTCTTGTTTCAGGATACATTTTTTCTCCAGCTTCAGGGAACAGCCATGGGTTCCAATGTCGCCCCCACATACGCGAATATATTCATGAATATGTACGAGGAAACATTTGTTTATGAGAATAGATTATTTCTACAATATGCAGTGGCCTGGTGGCAGTACATAGATGATGTATTCGGTGTGTGGTGTGGCGACATTGGAACCCACAGTATATTTGAAGGATGGTAAGGTCTGTACAGATCTATATGTAAAACCTACTGATAAGAATGGCTTGTTACACTATCAAAGTTTCCATCCTAGAAGTACAGTTAGGTCACTACCTAGAAGTCAGTTCCTAAGGGTATAACGTATTGTATCAGAAGAAGATAGATTACAAAAGAGATTATACAACATGGCAAAAAAGTTTGAGAATAGGGGTTATCCTGCAGCGTTGGTTCAGAATGAATTAATTAAAGTACAATCTAAAAAAGATCCAACACCAAAAAAGGAGGATAGACGTATGGTAATGGTTATGGACCACAATAACCATGGTAGTAAAATTATGAGTGTATTAAAAAAACACTGGCGTATCCTACAGGGTTGCCATCCAGGTGCTGCTGAATTTGCAGTACCCCCCATGCCTGCCTATAGAAGAAGGAGAAATCTCAGAGATGAGCTTATACATACTGATATTGGCAGTGAAAACAAAAAACAGCAAAGTTACATATCTGATAAAAATTATGGGTGTTATCCCTGTCTGGGATGTGGCAACTGCAATTCGGTGATCAAAGGCCCTCAATCTGTTCACCCTCTCACTGGTAAAAAATTCTTGATAAAAGGCTTTTACACATGTGATACTGCTTTTGCTATCTATCTTATAAAATGTCCATATGGAAAAATTTACATTGGCGAGACGACACGCCGGGTCTGTGATAGGATAGTACAACACAAGAGCAATATCAGATGTGGAAATCTAGAGGCACCAGTGTCAGGACATTTTATACAATGTGGCCACAATATCAGTCAGGTCTGTTTTCAAATCATTGATGCAGTGCCACTTCCCAGACGGGGGGGGGCAATAGAGAGTTAATGCTAAAAATGAAAGAGGCATTTTGGATTTACAAACTCAATGCTTTATTTTTATAATCATTTTTGAAATTATTTTTGTAATCATTTTGAGTCATGAAATGTCTAATTTGCTGCAATTGTTTTTCATCTAACTTGCTGCAACTGTTTTTCATCAAATTTGCTGCAATTGTTTTTCAACAAATTGTTTTTTAATAATTTTCAATAATTTGTCTATCAGGAATTCATTTCGTTGAAATTGCATTAGTATCTGTATATTTCATTGTTCTGCATATGTATATATTTTTGTATTGATTTTAATTCTATCTTGCACCAAGGTGAAATAAGAACATTAAGTTCTATTATAGAAGTAATTAAGTGAGTAACCACTAGGTGGAAGTGTTAAGAAATGTTAATTGGACACCTGTGTACAGGTAGGCCTTTATAAGGTTTGAACAGTGTGTTTTAGCTTTGTATGATTAAGGGTTCTCTACCCGAAACGTCACTGTTTTATTCCAGTATGTGGAAATAAAGATATTTTTATACTGCAAGGTGCTACCTTCTTCTGTGGATTCATTGTGGCTAAAGGGATTACAGCACCCTTTCTGGCCTGAACCTGACAGTGGAGCTGAGCTACAAACTGTTCTAGTATTACTATACTAAATTACAAATAGCCCTTAAAAAGGCCTTTTGTGGCGCATTGCCCCAAAGTAATCAGCTCTTTCACCTGTAAAAAAAAAATACAATACCCCCCCAACATTCATCCGATCGGGGCAGAAGAGGTCCTCCAGACGGGAGAAGGCTTCATCCAGACGGCATCTTCTAACTTCATCCTTCCGGAGCGGAGCGGGTCCATCTTCAATCCAGCCGACACAGAGCATCCTCTTCAAACGAAGTCCTAACAAAGAATTAAGGTTCCTTTAAATGATGTCATCCAAGATGGCGTCGCTTGAATTCCGATTGGCTGTTAATACATTTATTAAAGTGGTGGCTATGTCCGGTCGGCAGATTTGGGGTTAATAATTGTAGGTAGGTGGCAGCGACGTTGGAGGCGGCAGATTAGGGGTTAATAAATATAATGTCGGTGTCAGCGATGTTGGGGGCAGCAGATTAGGGGTTAATAAGTGTAAGATTAGGGGTGTTTAGACTCGGGGTTCATGTTAGGGTATTTGGTGCAGACGTAAATTTTCTTTCCCCGTAGGAAACAATGGGTCTGTGTTAGGAGCTGAACGCTGATTTTTTGCAGGTGTTAGGTTTTTTTTTCAGCCAGCTCAGCCCCATTGTTTCCTATGGGGAAATTGTGCACAAGCACGTTTTGCCAGCTTACCGCTACCGTAAGCAACGCTGGTATTGAGGTGAGATGTGGAGCTAAATTCTGCTCTACGCTCACCTTTTTGCGGCTAACGCCAGGTTTAAAAGAACCTGTAATACCAGCGTTGTCTTAAGGTAGCATTAGAAAAAAAAGGCTTGTTAGCCCCGCAAGCCTTACCGACAAAAATTCGCAATCTAGCCGTTAATGTGTGTGATAATATAGTGCTCAGGATTTAGCCCTAGGGCATGTGAAAATGAGAAATAGGTTCAGGTTAGTTATTGACTTCTAGATATAGAAAATAGTATTGGCGCTTAAAGCTAGGTAAGGTGATCTATATGTATAAGAGAAATTCTCAGTTCATATTATGATTGATTTCAAAAATACTAGTAAGTACCAGAAAAAACAAGTACCAGAAGAAATAGGTGAAATAAATATTTCAAACAAGCTATTGTCAAATTCCTTCAAAATAACAAATTTAATATCAATATGTATTCTTAATACAATTAGGGTTAAGAAAATCTGAACAGTATATAAATTAAAAATTAAAAACAACAATGGAGAACCATAAAATTAGAACCTATGTATAGAATGTGGTGTATAAGGAGGAAATTATAAGGCAAATTAACCTAACTCTAAGGATGAGCTCAATCAAGCAAATTACAATAGATAGGTATAAGTCTTGATAAGTAGATCCCTATACAATAATAAAGGGTAGCTGAGTGACCACTGTCTATATAGTATTCACTCAATATGAATAATGGGGCTAGTTATCAGTGTTAGAATCTTGACACTGATAGTGTTTAAATTAGTATACAGACTATAGTATATACTCTGTCACCAGTATAAACTATATTATATGTACTCTGTCCAAGTGTAGTCATAGATAAAAAGCGCAATAAATACAAATATATAAAGTAAAATTAAAACACGAAAAAACAATCTGGACGTCCAGTACAGAACAAAACAAAATAAAAATGAGTTAAAAAGGATTAGTACAAAGGCTCAGACTTTCAATAGTCATGATACTAGGCTTTGCACAATATCTAATGTTCAAATTGAACAGTGGTTTATAAATATTGCGATAAGTATTGCCCAATTCTCTCTTATACGTTTTTCTGTAGTGGTTGTTGCGAGTGAAACAGTTACACTCTCATATGTTGTTGATCTTGCTCTTAGCGAGTATTGGATCACACTAAACGTATGAGAGGGGTACCTTTAAACTTGGCGGCCGATTTTCAGTGCAGAACTGTAACTAGCAGGAGCCGTCTGTTCCTGTCTTCAGTAAGGGCGATGTCGGGCTATTTCTTTGTCTTGAAGATCCTCTTTGGGCGATGTCAGGATGATATATTTTTTCATCAATTCACTCTGCCGCTGTATTATGAAACTTCAAGTGTGGCTCACGTAGCAGACAGCTGTTCGGGTCCTGGTGTGAGTTTGTCAGATTGACGTCTCCGCCTACGTGTTTTAGGCTGGCGTGGGGATGTATCAGCTGTGTTTCAATTTGGACTTTATCCAAGTCTTCCGCTTTCGCTGAAAGCTTTCCAGGTGTTTTGAAATTCACGTCTGTGATAATAGTTCAGAACTCTCTTTAAGCAACTGATGAGAGTAGATTGTAGGCTGGTAACTAGTGATGCACCAAAATGGAAATTCTGGACCGAAACCGAATCCAAAAATCTGGGATGCACTTGGCCGAAAACCGAAACTGATACCGAAAATGTATTTTTTCAAATTATTTTCCAATTTTTTTTTTTTAGTTTTTTTTTTCTCCATAATTAGAGCCAATAAAAAAAGCCCACACTTTTATTAAAAGTAACACACTAAAATTGGACAAATATATCTTAAAACAATAATATGCTACACAATAATTTAACCAAGAAAAAAAAAAAAAAAAATGCCATTTTCGGCCAAAATGTTTCTGCAACCAAAATTTTGGTGTATCCCTACTTAAAACAATTATAAATATCAATATACTGTATTATTCTTCATTTAGTTCTATGTAACAGAATCATATTTAATAGTTTTTTTTTTTTTACCAATTATCCAAACAAAGTAAAGTCAAGTAATAAACTTAAACAGCAGCTCTAGGCTAGCATCAAATTTGAAACATGCTACACAATTTTACCGAAAATAACAGGCAAAAAAAATGAAAACCAAAATAGGCATAAATGCCATTTTCGGCCGAAACTTTCTGCGGCCGAAATTTTGGTGCATCCCTACTGGTAACTAACTTCAACGCATTTCCCCCCTTCCTCGGGGCTTTTTCAAGAAGTATAGTTAGTTAGTATGGGTCATCTTATATACCCCTCCTCTGGTGTATTATTGGTCAATCACAATGAAGGGTGTGTTTGAATCCACAGTCTCTCCTTAAGGTGGTAACTGTTAATACAGCTATATTCAGAGTTCAATGTCTATGTATAAGTCTTTTCAAAAAATGATAACTCCTGATCTCTTTTGGAAAGTTATAAAAATGAAATATTATACAGTGGATATAAAAACTTTGGATATAAAAACTTTCACAAAAGAATATTTAAATTGGTATGGTTAACAAACTTGTTTGATTGAGTAAAACAATCCGCAAAAATCGCAATTCTAACAGGATTCCAAACAGGGTGTGTTTAAATACACAATCTCTCCTTAAGGTGGTAACTGTTAATACAGCTATATTCAGAGTTCAATGTCTATGTATAAGTCTTTTCAAAAAATGATAACTCCTGATCTCTCTTGGAAAGTTATACATATAAAATATTATACAGTGGATATAGACACTTTAACAAAAGAATATTTAAATTGGTACGATTAACAAACTTGTTTGATTGAATAAAACAATCCGCATAAATCGCAAATTCTAACAGGATTCCAAAATAAAAGTTGAAAAAATAGAAAAAATATATGAAACAGAAATATATGTAAACAGATATATACATACATTAATATGCTTTTTATTAGTTTGGTGTAGAGGTAACTATTATTGTGGTTTACACACAAAATTGCAGCAATTGTAACTGTATTATACGTCAGAACGCTATATTTTTTGAGAGTTAGCAAGGTGGTTGTCCCAGAATTAGTAATCCAAAATGCTAATAGTTAATGCCCACTCAATCAAACATAAATGGGGTGATATATAGTTCAGAGTTTAGGCCTGAAGGGTGTAAGGTTTTCATATTATATATTAATTCTGCCTCTTTTCTGAGCAGCTTGGTTTCAAAATTCCCCCCTCTCCAATCAGGTTTCACTTTCATTATCCCCCAAAATGATAAATCCTTTAGTCTGTTATTGTGTACATCTCTAAAATGTTTATATAGGTGTGTGTCCTTGATGTTCTCTTATTTTTTCTCTCAACGTCCTTGAGGTCTCCCCCAAATACTGTTTTTTACAGCTACACTGTAGTAAATAGATAATCCCTTTATCTGTGCACCGTATTGTTTCCCTAATGGGGAATGTCTCTCCGGTTTGTGTTGATGTGTATTGTTTAATTTTGCTATTATAATTACATGATCTACAACAGTGGCATGGAAAAAAACTCTTTTAATATGTTTCCCAATAGGGTCCTGTTCCTTTAAGAGAGGTCTCGTTCTGAACTCACTAGGTGCTAATATTGTTTTCAAATTTCTTGCTTTTTTATAAATAAATTTGGGATTTTTTGAGATTTTATCTCCTATGATCGGATCTTCTCTAATATGGTGCCAGTGTTTTCTGATTATTTTTTCTATTCTCTTGTGTTCTCCATTATAATTTGTAATGAAAGGTACTGTTATGTCATCGGTTTCTTTTATTTCCATAACAGTTCTATCTTTGTATTTGAGTAGCTGTTGTCTATCTATGTGTTTAATTTCCTCATAATTATCTACTATCAGTTTATCTTCATAGCCTTTTTCTCCAAACTTTATACTTAAGATTTTTGCTTGTTCTTCATAGTCTATTATGTTTGAAAAGTTTTTCCTTATACGTAGGAACTGTGCTCGTGGGATATTATTTTTCCATTTTGACAGATGGCAACTCTGCGTGTATAAAGTTATTCGAGTCTACTTTTTAAAAAAAGTTTTTTGTTGTAAACTTATCTGTTTCCAGTACTATGTCAAGATCAAGGAATGAGATTTTTTCTTTACTTAGTTCATATGTGAATATTAGGCCTCTATCGTTGGTATTCATTGCTGTAAAAAATTATGTTAATGAAGTGTTATTCCCTTTCCAAATTATCAGAATATCATCTATGTACCTCTTGTAGGACACCAGGTTTTGCTCCAAGCTACTCAAACCCAGGAATTCGGTTTCCCAATCTCCCATAAAAAGGTTTGCGTAGCTTGGCGCAAACCTGATGCCCATAGCGGTCCCTTTAATTTGTACGTACATCTTCTGGTTAAAAGAAAAGGTATTATTCTCTAGAATAAACCTTATACTTTCAATAATAAATTCTCTTTGTTCTTTATCTATTGTGTCATCTTTTGATAAAAAAATTGGAAACCGCTTTAATACCTAATTCATGTGCAATATTAGTATAGAGAGACGTCACATCACATGTCGCCATTGTTATCTCTCCCTCTACTTTGAGGTTATTTAATAACTGTAAAACTTGAGTTGAGTCTCTTAAAAATGATGGCAATTGTTTTACATATTTCTAAAGGAATTTGTCAATATACTGTGATAGGTTCGATGTCAGTGATTGTATGCCTGAAATAATGGGGCGGCCTGGGGTATTTTCTACATTTTTGTGTATTTTAGGCAAGAAATAAAATATTGGTATCTTAGGAAATTCCGGATGTAGAAAGTTGTATTCTCTTGTGTTTAAAATGCCCTTTGTCTTTGCTTTATCTAGATGCATCTTCAAAATGATTTGATGTGCTCTTGTGGGGTCTCTTTTTAACTCCCTGTATGTTAAAGTGTCCTTTAGCAATCTTTCTGCTTCTTGTACATAATAATCTCTATCCATTATTACAATCCCCCCCCCTTTATCCGCTGGTTTAATGATAATATCTTTGTTCTTTTTTAACCTTTGGAGTGTTGCATTTTCTGATTTTGTCAGACTGTGCGGAAGTTTTTTATTTGTATTACATTTTTCAAGGTCCTTCTGGACCAGTTTTTCCAAAATGTCTACATTTTTACCTTTATCTTGTACCGGGTAGAATCTAGATTTTGGTTTTAGTTCTTTGTGGATATATTTAGCCGTACTTATTGTCGGTTGTTTAGAATTAAGTTATATTGGGTGTTTAAGAAAATGCCTTTTTAATGTTATTTTTCTTACAAATTGTGTCACATTAATAAGTGTCTCAAACTTATTTAGTTGTGAAGTAAAGGCAAATGATAAACCACGTCCTAGTACTTTCTTTACTTCATTACTCAGCTCTATTTTACTGATATTAAAAATTCCTTGGTTTGTAGATTCTACCATATCTCCCTTCTCTCCCGCCAGTTTATCTATGAAGATAAAATGATAGTAGATAATTATGAGGAAATTAAACACATAGATAGACAACAGCTACTCAAATACAAAGATAGAACTGTTACGAAAATAAAAGAAACCGATGAAATAACAGTACCTTTCATTACAAATTATAATGGAGAACACAAGAGAATAGAAAAAATAATCAGAAAACAATGGCACCATATTAGAGAAGATCCGATCATAGGAGATAAAATCTCAAAAAATCCCAAATTTATTTATAAAAAAGCAAGAAATTTGAAAACAATATTAGCACCTAGTGAATTCAGAACGAGACCTCTCTTAAAGGAACAGGACCTATTGGGAAACATATTAAAAGGGTTTTCTCCATGCCACTGTTGTAGATCATGTAATTATAGTAGCAAAATTAAACAATACACATCAACACAAACCGGAGAGACATTCCCCATTAGGGATACAATATGGTGCACCGATAAAGGGATTATCTATTTACTAAAGTGTAGCTGTATAAAACAGTATTTGGGGGAGACCTCAAGGACGTTGAGAGAAAGAATAAGAGAACATCTGTGTATAATTGAAAAGGGAAACATGGACATACACCTATATAAACATTTCAGAGATGTACACAATAACAGACTAAAGGATTTCTCATTTTGGGGGATAATGAAAGTTAAACCCGATTGGAGAGGGGGGAATTTTGAAACCAAGCTGCTCAGAAAAGAGGCAGAATTTATATATAATATGAAAATCTTACACCCTTCAGGTCTAAACTCTGAACTAGATATCACCCCATTTATGTTTGATTGAGAGGGCATTAACTATTAGCATTTTGGATTACTAATTCTGGGACAACCACCTTGCTAACTCTCAAAAAATATAGCGTTCTGATGTATAATACAGTTACAATTGCTGCAATTTTGTGTGTAAACCACAATAATAGTTACCTCTACACCAAACTAATAAAAAGTATATAAATTTATGTATATATCTGTTTACATATATTTCTGTTTCATATATTTTGTCTATTTTTTCAACTTTTATTTTGGAATCCTGTTAGAATTTGCGATTTGTGCGGATTGTTTTATTCAATCAAACAAGTTTGTTAATCGTACCAATTTAAATATTCTTTTGTTAAAGTGTCTATATCCACTGTATAATATTTCATATGTATAACTTTCCAAGAGAGATCAGGAGTTATTATTTTTTGAAAAGACTTATACATAGACATTGAACTCTGAATATAGCTGTATTAACAGTTACCACCTTAAGGAGAGATTGTGTATTTAAACACACCCTGTTTGGAATCCTGTTAGAATTGCGATTTTTGCGGATTGTTTTACTCAATCAAACAAGTTTGTTAACCATACCAATTTAAATATTCTTTTGTGAAAGTTTTTATATCCAAAGTTTTTATATCCACTGTATAATATTTCATTTTTATAACTTTCCAAAAGAGATCAGGAGTTATCATTTTTTGAAAAGACTTATACATAGACATTGAACTCTGAATATAGCTGTATTAACAGTTACCACCTTAAGGAGAGACTGTGGATTCAAACACACCCTTCATTGTGATTGACCAATAATACACCAGAGGAGGGGTATATAAGATGACCCATACAAACTAACTATACTTCTTGAAAAAGCCCTGAGGAAGGGGGGAAACGCGTTGAAGTTAGTTACCAGCCTACAATCTACTCTCATCAGTTGCTTAAAGAGAGTTCTGAACTATTATCACAGACGTGAATTTCAAAACGCCTGGCAAGCTTTCAGCGAAAGCGGAAGACTTGGATACAGTCCAAATTGAAACACAGCTGATACGTCCCCACGCCAGCCGAAAACACGTGGGCGGAGACGTCATTCTGACAAACTCACACCAGGACCGGAACAGCTGTCTGCTACGTGAGCCGCACTTGAAGTTTCATAATACAGCGGCAGAGTGAATTGATGAAAAAATTTATCATCCTGACATCGCCCAAAGAGGATCTTCAAGACAAAGAAATAGCCCGACATCGCCCTTACTGAAGACAGGAACAGACGGCTCCTGCTAGTTACAGTCCTGCACTGAAAATCGGCCGCCAAGTTTAAAGGTACCCCTCTCATACGTTTAGTGTGATCCAATACTCGCTAAGAGCAAGATCAACAACATATGAGAGTGTAACTGTTTCACTCGCAACAACAACTACAGAAAAACTTATAAGAGAGAATTGGGCAATACTTATTATAAACCTCCGGTCAATTTGAACATTAGATATTGTGCAAAGCCTAGTATCATGACTATTGCAGTCTGAGCCTTTGTACTAATCCTTTTTAACTCATTTTTATTTTGTTTTGTTCTGTACTGGACGTCCAGATAGATTGTTTTTTTCGTGTTTTAATTTTACTTTATATATATTGTATTTATTGTGCTTTTTATCTATGACTACACTTGGACAGAGTACATATAATATAGTTTATACTGGTGACAGAGTATATACTATAGTCTGTATACTAATTTAAACACTATCAGTGTCAAGATCCTAACACTGATAACTAGCCCCATTATTCATATTGAGGGAATACTATATAGACAGTGGTCACTCAGCTATATTATTGTATAGGGATCTACTTATCAAGACTTATATACATATCTATTGTAATTTGCTTGATCAAGCTCATCCTTAGAGTTAGGTTAATTTGCCTTATAATTTCCTCCTTATACACCACATTCTATACAGAGGTTCTAATTTTATGGTTCTCCATTGTTGTTTTTAATTTTTAATTTATATACTGTTCAGATTTTCTTAACCCTAATTGTATTAAGAATAAATATTGATATTAAATTTGTTATTTTGAAGGAATTTGACAATAGCTTGTTTGAAATATTTATTTCACCTATTTCTTCTGGTACTTGTTTTTTCTGGTACTTACTAGTATTTTTGAAATCTATCATAATATGAATTGAGAATTTCTCTTATACATATAGATCACCTTACCTAGCTTTAAGCGCCAATACTATTTTCTATATCTATTCTCTATCCTTGTTTTTTTTAGAGGGACCGTTTTTGTATTTGGCATAGGTTGAAATAAGCGCTGATTCTTTCTCCTTACTAAAACGTCACTGACTTCTACCTATACACACTGGAATTCTACCACCCTCTACTAGTTGCGGCAACTTACCTCATATGATTGAGGTATTTTCTGGTAAGGGGAATATTATTCCACCTAATTTTTCTACTGGACATCATCAGTTTTACAGGAAATACGATCATCATTACTGACTTTTAATCTCACCATTGTAAATTGTTTTTATATGTTTTATGTTGTAGCATAGAAATTAATTGCACTGTTGAACCCTCTTCGCTTTTATATATATATATATATATATATATATATATATATATATATATATATATATATATATATATATATATATATATATATTTCTATATATATATTTCATAAAATAGAGAGGTTACTACAGGCGCTGCCCACAATACAAGTTAAAACAAAATATACCAAACAACCCTGTCAAAAGAGATATCATATATCTCTGAGTATAAGTGTAAGAGTTTGGGTAGTGCACCTCCTGGTTACTAGCCTAATGAATGTATATACAGTAACCTTTCAAGGATCACACAACATATATATATAACATCAACCAGGGGTATATAAATGTACAGAGAAGTCTTACAATTCCGTAGCTGAACTATAGCAAGAAATGTTCCCAAAAAGTGCTGAGTAAAAGTTCTCCGTATACAGGCTGCTCCTTAAAAAAGTCCCATCATGAATTTCATAAAAGCTGAAAAAACAAAAAAAGACAGAAGCGCCCACCGCATCTAAGTGCAGATTAAATGTGTGACTTTAATGATAGCATATAGCAAGAATAACACTCACAATATAAAAATATATATACAAGCCGTGTATAAAAACTTGAAACTGTCACTCTTGAAAAAGTTCCTGTGTGGAACAAAACGTACGTCAAGTGAGCATACAAACGGCTAGATTTGGAGTTTGGCGGTAAAAGGGCTGTTAACGCTCCGCGGGTTTTTTTCTGGCCGCACCATAAATTTAACTCTGGTATCGAGAGTTCAAACAAATGCTGCGTTAGGCTCCAAAAAAGGAGCGTAGAGCATTTTTACCGCAAATACAACTCTCGATACCAGAGTTGCTTACGGACGCGGCCGGCCTCAAAAACGTGCTCGTGCACGATTCTCCCATAGGAAACAATGGGGCTGTTTGAGCTGAAAAAAAAACTAACACCTGCAAAAAAGCAGCGTTCAGCTCCTAACGCAGCCCCATTGTTTCCTATGGGGAAACACTTCCTACGTCTGCACCTAACACTCTAACATGTACCCCGAGTCTAAACACCCCTAGCCTTACACTTATTAACCCCTAATCTGCCGCCCCCGCTATCGCTGACCCCTGCATTACACTTTTAACCCCTAATCTGCCGCTCCGTAAACCGCCGCCACCTACGTTATCCCTATGTACCCCTAATCTGCTGCCCTAACATCGCCGACCCCTATGTTATATTTATTAACCCCTAATCTGCCCCCCACAACGTCGCCGACACCTACCTACACTTATTAACCCCTAATCTGCCGACCGGACCTGAGCGCTACTATAATAAAGTTATTAACCCCTAATCCGCCTCACTAACCCTATCATAAATAGTATTAACCCCTAATCTGCCCTCCCTAACATCGCCGACACCTAACTTCAATTATTAACCCCTAATCTGCCGACCGGAGCTCACCGCTATTCTAATAAATGTATTAACCCCTAAAGCTAAGTCTAACCCTAACACTAACACCCCCCTAAGTTAAATATAATTTTTATCTAACGAAATAAATTAACTCTTATTAAATAAATGATTCCTATTTAAAGCTAAATACTTACCTGTAAAATAAATCCTAATATAGCTACAATATAAATTACATTTATATTATAGCTATTTTAGGATTAATATTTATTTTACAGGTAACTTTGTATTTATTTTAACCAGGTACAATAGCTATTAAATAGTTAAGAACTATTTAATAGTTACCTAGTTAAAATAATTACAAATTTACCTGTAAAATAAATCCTAACCTAAGATATAATTAAACCTAACACTACCCTATCAATAAAATAATTAAATAAACTACCTACAATTACCTACAATTAACCTAACACTACACTATCAATAAATTAATTAAACACAATTGCTACAAATAAATACAATTAAATAAACTATCTAAAGTACAAAAAATAAAAAAGAACTAAGTTACAGAAAATAAAAAAATATTTACAAACATAAGAAAAATATTACAACAATTTTAAACTAATTACACCTACTCTAAGCCCCCTAATATAATAACAAAGACCCCCAAAATAAAAAATTCCCTACCCTATTCTAAATTTAAAAAGTTACAAGCTCTTTTACCTTACCAGCCCTGAACAGGGCCCTTTGCGGGGCATGCCCCAAGAAGTTCAGCTCTTTTGCCTGTAAAAGAAAACATACAATACCCCCCCCCCAACATTACAACCCACCACCCACATACCCCTAATCTAACCCAAACCCCCCTTAAATAAACCTAACACTAAGCCCCTGATGATCTTCCTACCTTGTCTTCACCATGCCAGGTTCACCGATCCGTCCTGGCTCCAAGATCTTCATCCAACCCAAGCGGGGGCTAGACATCCACTGAAGAAGTCCAGAAGAGGGTCCAAAGTCTTCCTCCTATCCGGCAAGAAGAGGACATCCGGACCGGCAAACATCTTCTCCAATCGGAATTAAGGTAGGAATTTTCTGATGGAATCAGCCAATCAGAATCAAGTTCAATCCGATTGGCTGATCCAATCAGCCAATCAGATTGAGCTCGCATTGTATTGGCTGATCGGAAAAATTCCTACCTTAATTCCGATTGGCTGATAGAATCAGCCTATCAGCCAATCGGAATTCGAGGGACGCCATCTTGGATGACGTCCCTTAAAGGAACCGTCATTCGTCGTCTAGTCGTCGGAAGAAGAGGATGGATCCGCGCTGGAGGTCTTCAAGATGGAGCCGGTCGTCATCGGATGGAAGAACATAGAAGATGCCGCTTGGAGAAGATGTTTGCCGGTCCGGATGTCCTCTTCTTGCCGGATAGGAGGAAGACTTTGGACCCTCTTCTGGACTTCTTCAGTGGATGTCTAGCCCCCGCTTGGGTTGGATGAAGATCTTGGAGCCAGGACGGATCGGTGAACCTGGCATGGTGAAGACAAGGTAGGAAGATCATCAGGGGCTTAGTGTTAGGTTTATTTAAGGGGGGTTTGGGTTAGATTAGGGGTATGTGGGTGGTGGGTTGTAATGTTGGGGGGGGGGGGTATTGTATGTTTTCTTTTACAGGCAAAAGAGCTGAACTTCTTGGGGCATGCCCCGCAAAGGGCCCTGTTCAGGGCTGGTAAGGTAAAAGAGCTTGTAACTTTTTAAATTTAGAATAGGGTAGGGAATTTTTTATTTTGGGGGTCTTTGTTATTTTATTAGGGGGCTTAGAGTAGGTGTAATTAGTTTAAAATTGTTGTAATATTTTTCTTATGTTTGTAAATATTTTTTTATTTTCTGTAACTTAGTTCTTTTTTATTTTTTGTACTTTAGATAGTTTATTTAATTGTATTTATTTGTAGCAATTGTGTTTAATTAATTTATTGATAGTGTAGTGTTAGGTTAATTGTAGGTAATTGTAGGTAGTTTATTTAATTATTTTATTGATAGGGTAGTGTTAGGTTTAATTATATCTTAGGTTAGGATTTATTTTACAGGTAAATTTGTAATTATTTTAACTAGGTAACTATTAAATAGTTCTTAACTATTTAATAGCTATTGTACCTGGTTAAAATAAATACAAAGTTACCTGTAAAATAAATATTAATCCTAAAATAGCTATAATATAAATGTAATTTATATTGTAGCTATATTAGGATTTATTTTACAGGTAAGTATTTAGCTTTAAATAGGAATCATTTATTTAATAAGAGTTAATTTATTTTGTTAGATAAAAATTATATTTAACTTAGGGGGGTGTTAGTGTTAGGGTTAGACTTAGCTTTAGGGGTTAATACATTTATTAGAATAGCGGTGAGCTCCGGTCGGCAGATTAGGGGTTAATAATTGAAGGTAGGTGTCGGCGATGTTAGGGAGGGCAGATTAGGGGTTAATACTATTTATGATAGGGTTAGTGAGGCGGATTAGGGGTTAATAACTTTATTATAGTAGCGCTCAGGTCCGCTCGGCAGATTAGGGGTTAATAAGTGTAGGTAGGTGTCGGCGACGTTGTGGGGGGCAGATTAGGGGTTAATAAATATAACATAGGGGTCGGCGATGTTAGGGGCAGAAGATTAGGGGTACATAGGGATAACGTAGGTGGCGGCGATTTGCGGTCGGAAGATTAGGGGTTAATTATTTTAAGTAGCTTGCGGCGACGTTGTGTGGGGCAAGTTAGGGGTTAATAAATATAATATAGGGGTCGGCGGGGTTAGGAGCAGCAGATTAGGGGTACATAAGTATAACGTAGGTGGCGGTCGGCAGATTAGGGGTTAAAAATTTTAATCGAGTGGCGGCGATGTGGGGGGACCTCGGTTTAGGGGTACATAGGTAGTTTATGGGTGTTAGTGTAGTTTAGGGTACAGTAGTTAAGAGCTTTATGAACCGGCGTTAGCCAGAAAGCTCTTAACTCCTGCTTTTTTCAGGCGGCTGGAATCTTGTCGTTAGAGCTCTAACGCTCACTGCAGAAACGACTCTAAATACCAGCGTTAGAAAGATCCCATTGAAAAGATAGGCTACGCAAATGGCGTAGGGGGATCTGCGGTATGGAAAAGTCGCGGCTGTAAAGTGAGTGTTAGACCCTTTAATCACTGACTCCAAATACCAGCGGGCGCCCAAAACCAGCGTTAGGAGCCTCTAACGCTGGTTTTGACGGCTACCGCCGAACTCTAAATCTAGGCCTAAGTGTGCATTATTTGGTTCCTGTGAGGCCATTGTTAGTGTCTGTAATCCTACTCACAAACACTAAGTGGGCTGAGGACCTTGAATTACTTTCATACAGGGATATACTGACATTGTACTGCCTTTTGAGTAAGCACACACAGTGTGCATTATTAAGATCCTGTGAGGCCACTGTTAGTGCATGCAATTCAACACGCAAACACTAAGTGGGCTGAGGACCTTTGATTACTATCATTCAGTATTTACTGGCATTGCATTGCCATTAAGGGGGATACTGTTCACTACGGCTAAGCAGTAATTCTATTGTGGAGGTGGAACTAACACTAACTGGGACGGCTTCACATAGTATCGCTATACCACCTATAGCGATCCAGCCCCAAGTCAAGGATGCATCGGATTGGCCCAGCTGTGTACACACCCTTCTCCAGCCAAGTCACGGACACTCCATCTTGGAAACAGTGTGATCGGAGCTGTAAATGCCGGAACCTGGATTTTATACACGGCTTGTATATATTTTTTTATATTGTGAGTGTTATTCTTGCTATATGCTATCATTAAAGTCACACATTTAATTTGCACTTAGATGCGGTGGGCGCTTCTGTCTTTTTTTGTTTTTCATATATATATTTCAGTGGATTCACAGAATTAAGGGATTACTTTAAAATTACTCAAAAAAGTATATGTATATATATATATATATATTTATATATATATTTATATATATATATATATATATATATATATATATATACAGGAACAACAAAGATTGAAGACTTACAGGATCGATTTCAACCAAGTAGTTTATTCAGGCATGGGTGATTGAACACTCAGTGGTATACAAGGTGAGGTGTCATTGATCTGACGCATTTCGCGCATGTGCAATGCGCTTCATCAGAGATCATACAGGTGTGTTCAACAGGTGAGGTAATAAACATTGTGTTGACCAATCAGGAGCGTTTAAAATACATTTGACCAGGTGCTAGTGCTATTAAGCGTGTTTTTGTGACACATGAGTAAAAAGTGATTTGGTTTAAGCTGGAAGTGCAAATATTGGAATTTTTTTGTTGTTTACAAAATGCATGCTTATACCAGCTTACATAGCATTCCTTTAACACACAAAAATGAATAGTGGCACTACTCGGGCTTTTCCTCATTAACTCTATTTACATATATATTAATATGGTTCATATGTATTAACTGTGTCAGTCTATAGAGGAAATGGTGCTTGTGCACAAAGTTAATCCAACCAAAAGGAAAATTGATATAAAGGATACCAAAATTCCAAAAGTATGCACTTGTAGCACTCTGGGCCCTAAACTGAGGGGCAGGAATTCCCAAAAGGGTTTTAAAATATAACTTTTATTTATTAAAATTAAAAAAACAAATTGTTGGTTAAAAATACACACACAATTAAAATACACACCAGTACCATATTCTAGTGGTATTCCGTTTATAAGAACACAAACTGTTAAGATTAGGCCTGTATATATTCACAATTATAAGTGATCTAAATTGTAACAGATAACGTCCGCTAAGTACTGTTGCAATAGGAATTGAAACAAACAGTTATAGAGAGATGTGATTTGGGTAAGTTTAGATCAAACTAGTCCATAATGCCTATCCGGTATGTTAGTGTCTCATTGAAGTCAGAGTATCTAGAGGTTGCTAAATTGGTTTAGCTTCACCTATCTTACATTTCATTCAGGTTCCTAAATGGGAATATGTCAGTATACTTGATAGTAGTATGTCAATAATATCTGGTATCTACTCAATATTACTAAAAGAACCTGAGATATATCAATTCCAGTGTAAGGTGGATCTGCAGCTCAGATTACAATAACTTCCAGAATTACTCAATCAACTAGTGTGAACTTGTATTGTATTCAAACTAATAACAACCCTTCCATTATAACTTTAAACAACTACTGCCATATAAATCACGACTGAAATATCAGTAACATATGCTAGTTTAGATTCTATATTAGGCAGTTGTCAATGTTTGTTTAGTATTGTGAGTGTGTAATGTCACCTTACATAAATTGAGCTGATTCTTGCATAAACCGGACTATATACAGTATATATTGTGTGTTAAAGAGTATTTTCTTTAATCACAGTAAACTTATGTCGTCTTTATCAGACATCCACTATATTCAATTGCTGTATATATATATATAGTGAGGTTAGGTCTAGCACAACCCAAGCTATATATAGTGTGTTTTGTACGTTAGAGAGTCTTTTAGTGGATCAGCTGGACAGTACTAGCCCGGTCCGCAGGCACAAATCTACAATCATTCACTAATCACTGAATTATTCAGGCACACATCATTATATCTCTCTTGAAAAGGTTACGTTATAAGTTTGACTAAGTCTGGCACAACCCAGGCTACATATTATGTTACTATTATAAGTTCCGTGAACCGCGATGACTCCCCACAGCTAATGCTGAATCACACGAGCTGAGCAACACTCTTTCAGCTAAGATTGAAAATCCTCTGTGAATAAACACAGAAAGTTAGCGTTTTATTGTCTATTATCCACTGTATTCACAGGCTGTATAAGGTTAAGCTAAGTCTGGCACAACCCAGACTATGTATATTGTGTGTATTACGTTAAAAGAGCCTTGTAGTGGATCAGCACGGCAGTTACTGCCCGGTAAGCAAATGCAAACTAACAGTCATTCATTGCTCTCAGGTTTCATCAGGCACGCACCACTGCTCACATTATAAGAACCTTAATATTCAAGTAAACATAGTTTTTTCTTTTATGTTAAATTAAATTAAATACCCAGAAGGCAACTAGTATCATTATCGTACTAGGGTACAGATCATAGCCATACCACTAGAAAAAAAAACCAAATCACTCAGTAATGATTTTATGTATAAAGTGCAATCTTAGCGGCACATAGGTATATGGTACTGGGCGGTTAAAAAGACACAAAAAAGATCGAGTGTGAAAGAATCAGCACTCTCCCCTGACGCGTTTCGCCCGATAGGGCTTTATCAAAGGCAGCGAGCCGCCGAATTTTTGGGGATTTAAACCCTGCAAACCGGAAGTCCCGCCCTTGCTCCACTCTGATTGAGTAAAAATCATGTATATGTATGTTGATTGACATTTCTATGGACCAATCATAAAATCAAATTTACGTACTTAGAGTCAAAACTGAGTTTGAAAGATGAATATCATGTAATAACCTAATAATAGCCTCTGAGTTATGATGATATTGCCAAATAAAATTGTAATTATGAAAACTAATTGTGTAGCATCATTATTCAGCACTCAGAGTCAAGTGTCCTCTATTTTGATGTATATATGTTTTGATGTATTATTTATTTGTCTTTAAAGTCTATCGTTACCAGAAAACTTTTATCATTTAAATTAAATATCATGTTAGTCTTATACATAATAGTTCTATATAACACTGATGAGTTCATGTGCCATATGGGTATTAATATCCAAAATGCCTATCATAAGATACAGATTCATTTTATACTCTGTATAGTTGAGTCCTGTATGAGAGCATACTAAAGTGACTATGGGTCTGTGCTGGAAATGGGGATCAGTGCCCAGTGCATATATATCGATGCTTCTAATAACTGAAATAAATATCTGTGAAGATTCACCTTGTGATGTGTAAATAAATAATATTTAACAGTGTTTAAGAAAAAGGGGCGAAAATTTATAATTAATAATGCTCATCTTCAGTGAAGGTCTAAGTGTAATCAAATAGGTTGAATACGTGGTACTTAGGTAAAATCATTCTGTTCTTGCAGATGATTGTGTGTTAAGATTTTTTTAAAAAAACTTGTGAATAAAATTCAAACTCAAAATAATAGTGTAGTGAAAAACAAGGAAGGGTGGATTATCAGTATAGTGGCGTAAAAACATAATCATGATTTATGCCACTCGGGTAGGTGAAGGACTCTAATGTGTAATATCATACCTTTATTGTTTGACTCACTTACTCTTATGATGCAAATACTGTTTGCAATGTTTTCATTCCCAGAATTTATTGTTAACTGTTCTTTTAATGTTATCAGTTTATACTCAGGATATACTCTCTTATATTCAAGAGTGTGTCCCGTATTATTGCTGTTATAAATTATTAACAGAAAACTTCCTTCATTTTAAGTAAGATGTAAGATACTCAGTATACACATTTTGTATTTTTATTAATATATCCATTTATTTAAGTTTACACTATGAACCCTAAAATTAAGGTGGATGTCTATTAGTAATGTTCCAGGATAGTTCTTCACCTCTGTATAAAATATTAATATGTTATTAAGTGCTAGATGGTATCAGACATTTTCTTCTCTTTTTCTTTATTTTTTGGAACATTATTAATACATACATGTGGTTTTAAATCTCTGCTTGTGTATATTTATGGTCATTTACAGATAGACATAAAGATTATTTTGTTCATTGAGACCCCAAGGTTGAACCGAGTTTAATAGGTAGATCCAATGGCTTTCAGACTTTAGTAGTGCCGTTTCCAAGTCTCCCCCTCAGAACCCCAGACTCACTTTCTCAATGCCCCAACACAGTAGATCTTTCTGGTTAGAATTATGATGTTTTAATAAGTGTGCAGCTACACTGGTTAGGGTTTTAAGATCTTCTTTGTCTTTGGCGGCATTTTTGATGTTTCTGAGATGTTCAAGAAGCCTAATTCTCAGTTTCCTGGTAGTCATACCCACATAATACAAATTGCACGTACACTGTAGTACATATATAACGCTCTCAGTGTTACAGCTAATGTATCTCTTAATTTTGTGTTTCTTCCCAAATCTGTCCTCAATTTCAGTGGTATTTTTCATAAAACTGCAAGTACTGCAATTTCCACATTTGTGGGCTCCTGGATTGAAGGAAGAAATGGTCTTTTTCCTTTGAAAATGACTGCTTGTCACAATATCTTTAATGTTCTTAGTTCTCCTAAATCCAAATGACGGAGTTGTTCCCAATGTTGATTTCAGTAAAGGATCTGTCAGGAGAACATTCCAGTGTTTTTTAATTATGCTTATGATTTGAGGAGTTTGCGAGTTGTGAGTTAGGATCAGTCTGGGAGTTTGGGAACTGGACTTGTTTTGTCTTTTATACAGTAAGTTATTTCTTGGTGTTAATCGGGCTTTCTGTTTGGCCTTTTTGATCGATCTTTTACTGTATCCTCTCTTCAGTAATCTTGCTTCCAAATCCAGTGCCCTTACTTCAAAGGTTTGAGTTTCTGAACAATTTCTGCGGAGCCTCAGGAATTCCCCTGTAGGCAGGCTTTTCATAGTGCCTGGTGCATGTGCACTGCTACTATGTAGCAGGCTGTTAGTGGCAGTAGGTTTCCTGAATAGATCAGTACTTATGACTCCGTCAGAATTTTTACGAATAGTAATGTCCAAGAAATTAACCTGGACTAAACTCTCTTCATGTGTTAATTTGATGTTAAGTTGATTATTGTTCAGGTGTGTAAGGAACTGTAATAATTCTGAATGCGTACCCTCCCAGATAAAGAAAATATCATCTATAAATCTAATCCATAATGGTATTAGATCTATGTATTTTTGATTTTCATCTGTGAATACAAATTCTGTTTCCCACCACCCGAGGAACAAATTGGCATATGTCAGTGCACATGTTGTGCCCATAGCTGTTCCTCGGGTTTGTAGAAAGAATTGACCGTCAAATGTGAAAAAATTGTAATTCAGAACCATTTCCAGTAATTTAAGAATAAAATGGTCATGTTCTATACCTTCTTCAGAATTTTTCTCCAAGAAATACTGAACAGCTTGAATACCTTGTCTATGGTTTATGGATGTATAGAGAGACTCAACATCCGTCGTTACTAACCATGTTGTTTCATTAAGTATCAGGTGTTCCAGTCTTTGTAAGACTTGCATGGTGTCTTGAACATAAGACGGTAATTCTTCTACATAAGATCGTAATCTGTGATCAATATATTCACTAGCTTTCTCTGTTAGGCATCCGATTCCTGATACTATCGGACGTCCTGGGGGTATTTCTGCATTTTTATGTATCTTGGGTAGCATGTAAAATGTAGCAATTTTGGGGTTGACCACCGTTAGAAATTTATTTTCCTTAATTGTAATTACTCCTTCATTATAAGCTTTATTTATTAAATTGGAGTAGATTTTCATATATCCTTCCATTGGATTAAATAGGAGTTTAGTATAGCAGGATTTGTCTTTTAATTGTTTTGCGGCTTCTTTTAAATACAATTCTAACGGCCATATCACAATGTTACCTCCCTTGTCAGATCCTCTTATTACAACTTGGTCCCATTCTTTCATCTCTTGAATGGCCAGATGTTCTTTATGAGTTATATTTTGTTGTGAAGGTAAAATAGGTAAAGAGGTGATGTCTCGACAGACCAAGTTTTTGAAAACTTCAATCTGAGGGGCGTTAATGAATTTTGGTACAAAAGTAGATTTGTTGTTAAGTTTATCTCTCCATTTAGTAGGGGGCTGAGGTTCAGATTCTGTCAATAGATTCTCCAGATCTCTAAGGCTATTCAATTCTTCTTCAGACCAGCCATTTGGATTAGAATTTTGGGAGAAATGTTTTTTTAAAAGTAATTTTCTGATGAACAAATGAATATCCTTTATAGTTTCAAATTTGTCAACATTAGTCGAGGGGCAGAATGAGAGACCTTTTGAAAGTACAGACATGTGTTCAGCTTTCAATGTTATATTTGATAAGTTTATTACTCTCAATGATTCAGACGAATCTGTGAGAAGGGACTGTGTTCCCTCCTCGGAGGTCGCCAGGGCCCTTGATTGTCTTTGTGTGCTCTCGTACGTGCTCTGGCTGGTTTTTTGTGTGCGCCCCCTACCTCTGCGTGTCCTCCTCCCTGTTCTCCTACATCTAAAAAATCCTTTCTTTTATTCCTACTAGAGGATCTAGGTATAATCGTGGATGTAGGGTTGGGGGGGTCTTCATTACTGGATTGTTAATTACTAGAACTACCTTCCTCCCCATCAGTGTCGGATATGTCACTTTCAATTATGTTGACTTTGGGATTCCTGTTACTATTCCTATAAAATCTAAAACAAAATGGGGGAGGGGTGCACTCAAAAACAGAGCAGTGAGTTGGACTAAGTCTATTACCTAATAACTAATATATATCTTTTCAAAGGCTCATTAGTTTCAAGTGAGTGGTTAGCCGTGGTTATTTGGCAACCTAGTTATGGGAGGTGATTTGCCGTGATATCTGGCAAATATATTGTGGAGGGTATTATTAATATGTGGATCCTCAATAGGATAAGATACACATTTGTGTACAATGGGGTTTGTTACAAATTGTGATACAATATGTTACAAGATAGCAATGCTTTAAGGTGCAAAATACATATGGTGGAAACAAACAACAATATGTGGTGTTTAAAATAAAGACAGGTGCTAATATAGAGTAAAGATTTTTACTAAAAAAAGTGTAATGACTCTGTTATACAGATATGTGTGTATATGTAAATACTTCCAGGTTAAAAAACAAATATTCAATTTGTATTAATATTCAATTTGTATTAATATATAAGCAAATAAGTATAAACAAATAAAATGAACAAATCAGTAAACCTTATCAATTGAATATATCAAATAATGCACTGTGTCAGTAAAAATGGTGTCGGTAAAAATAACTTGTCAGCATAGACAAAAAACACTAAGATTGGCTGATATGAAAATAGACACTCTTGTTCGTACTATGTCCTTGAAAGGATATGATGATTATAGTTCAGCATGAAATGTAAAAGTTAAAAGTTGTGGCCACAACTATTTGTAAGGGATCCAAAGAGCTCCAAAGAGCTATTTCCTGTTTAGGTAGCTTATGTAGCTTATAATGTCCCGTAATTAAAATAGAGTATACAGAGTTCTTATGATGCTCACCCCTACCGGACTACCGATATCCCTTACCTCCTCTTCTATTATCGTGGGTTATGGGAAGGTTGTAATTGACCCGGGATGTGTCTCAGTTCGGCGTGTTGCCGTGTAGCTATGGTGGTTTGTGAGCGTCTCACCTTCGAATTTCCCGGTCAGTCCTTCCTACCTTGACGTCTACACAGAGTAGTCACGTGGTCCTCGGAGGTTCAATCGGATAGCCGGGTCGTTGGGGGGAGTGGTGCAATAGCGGTTCTATCAGATTTTCTTGCTGGAGCCAAATTCGGTAGATTTTGACAATCTAGTGTGACCGAATTTGGCTCCAGCAAGAAAATCTGATAGAACCGCTATTGCACCACTCCCCCCAACGACCCGGCTATCCGATTGGACCTCCGAGGACCACGTGACTACTCTGTGTAGACGTCAGGGTAGGAAGGACTGACCGGGAAATTCGAAGGTGAGACGCTCACAAACCACCATAGCTACACGGCAACACGCCGAACTGAGACACATCCCGGGTCAATTACAACCTTCCCATAACCCACGATAATAGAAGAGGAGGTAAGGGATATCGGTAGTCCGGTAGGGGTGAGCATCATAAGAACTCTGTATACTCTATTTTAATTACGGGACATTATAAGCTACATAAGCTACCTAAACAGGAAATAGCTCTTTGGAGCTCTTTGGATCCCTTACAAATAGTTGTGGCCACAACTTTTAACTTTTACATTTCATGCTGAACTATAATCATCATATCCTTTCAAGGACATAGTATGAACAAGAGTGTCTATTATCATATCAGCCAATCTTAGTGTTTTTTGTCTATGCTGACAAGTTATTTTTACCGACACCATTTTTACTGACACAGTGCATTATTTGATATATTCAATTGATAAGGTTTACTGATTTGTTCATTTTATTTGTTTATATTTATTTGCTTATATAGTAATACAAATTGAATATTAATACAAATTGAATATTTGTTTTTTAACCTGGAAGTATTTACATATACACACATATCTGTATAACAGAGTCATTACCCTTTTTTTAGTAAAAATCTTTACTCTATATTAGCACCTGTCTTTATTTTAAACACCACATATTGTTGCTTGTTTCCACCATATGTATTTTGCACCTTAAAGCATTGCTATCTTGTAACATATTGTATCACAATTTGTAACAAACCCCATTGTACACAAATGTGTATCTTATCCTATTGAGGATCCACATATTAATAATACCCTCCACAATATATTTGCCAGATATCACGGCAAATCACCTCCCATAACTAGGTTGCCAAATAACCACGGCTAACCACTCACTTGAAACTAATGAGCCTTTGAAAAGATATTTATTAGTTATTAGGTAATAGACTTAGTCCCACTCACTGCTCTGTTTTTGAGCGCACCCCTCCCCCATTTTGTTTTAGATTTTACACTCTCTGATACTGGGAGCATATCAGAATTAGGGGCTGCAAAGTTGAGTCCTGCACATATATCACCACACATCTTACTAGCATTTGCACTATTCCTATAAAAGCCATTTTTACGCCATTTATAGACTCTATTGTTGTTAAAGTCACTAATGTCTCTGTTGAGTTTACCCTGTTTTACACTTTTAAGTTCAAGTTCATATTTGTCTAGTTCTTGTTGGTAAGACTTATATAGTTGGTTAAAGTCTTTATGCTGTTGGAATTTTTTGAGAGCCTCATTTTGTTCTTTAATTTTTGTCTCTAGTAAATCATACTCAGACTTATCGTGTTTCACTAGTATGCCCATCAATTTGGCAGAGCATTCTGATAGGGCCTCTTCCCATTCTGTTGTTAGAGCTGGATTTTTAAACTCAAAGGCTGGGAAGAGCTGAATTCTAAGCCCTCTAGGTATTAATTTTCTTTCAATTTAGCAACCTCTAGATACTCTGACTTCAATGAGACACTAACATACCGGATAGGCATTATGGACTAGTTTGATCTAAACTTACCCAAATCACATCTCTCTATAACTGTTTGTTTCAATTCCTATTGCAACAGTATTTAGCGGACGTTATCTGTTACAATTTAGATCACTTATAATTGTGAATATAAACAGGCCTAATCTTAACAGTTTGTGATCTTATAAACGGAATACCACTAGAATATGGTACTGGTGTGTATTTTAATTGTGTGTGTATTTTTAACCAACAATTTGGTTTTTTAATTTTAATAAATAAAAGTTATATTTTAAAACCCTGTTGGGAATTCCTGCCCCTCAGTTTAGGGCCCAGAGTGCTACAAGTGCATACTTTTGGAATTTTGGTATCCTTTATATCAATTTTCCTTTTGGTTACATAGCATTCCTTATCTACTGATAATGATCAAAAAGGAAAAATATATGTATATAAGTATATGGAAAAATATAAAGAAAACTACCTAATTGTGATATGAATGGAAAGAAAATGGCGTGAATGTCTATAGTAATGCCGCTAGGTTAAAGATTAATTACTTGAAGGTAAATAAATTACTAACTAAAATTAAACAATAATGAAAAGTAAAATTGTTGATTAATATTAATAACAATGACTGACGGTTGATATGGAATGTCAGACTTAATAGTTGGTAATTGGAGAAAAAAATTAAAAAACTTTGTGTTTTACCATTTGGATGCGGCCGCCAATTAAACATAATAATGGTATATAGAACACTAGAAAACCATATACATGAGGAACTCATGTATATGTTTAACACTAAGGGAGCACGTTAATTGTCAAGAAAAAAAAAAGAGTATAAAAAATGGAAGATAGAAAAATATCTAAAAAAATTTCTTATATATAACGATGTAAACAAAAGTAAATATTATGTTACTGAACAAATAGTAAAACTTTGTTTCTTTTTTTCACATTACTCTTCTATAAATAGCTACAGCTTGTACCTCTATTTATAATGTTTATGCCTAATCTGCAGATGTCAAATAGTCTATACATAATTTGAGCAGACCTGTGTGGTGTAGCTGAATATAGAAGAGATTAACTTTTTACGAATTATCTGCCTACGATCTACTCTATTGCCCTTCTACGGAAGAAAGATATATCATCAAATATACATTATAAGTCTGTGGATAAGTTTCCTCTTCCTATGTTTAATGTTTCAAAGACCTGGATGGGCTATATACATATTCAGACCTAAGTACTGTGACATGTGTCTAATATGTGGTAACCTACTAAATAAGAAATGTTTGAAAAAGGCAAAGATCCTATGTATGGGTGAGTGTTTTGCGATGGAAGAAATATACTGTCAACATCATCATGATCTAGACTAGTCCAAAAATAAATCTAGGTCCTGTCTCTTATTAATACCTTTGGGATATTTAGTTTGAAGAGTAAAGATCCAGAATGCCTCTTGCCTAAGTAATTTACCCATTCTATCTCCACCCCTAATGTCCCTTCTAATATGGTCAATGCCTATGAAATGAAACAAATGTTTTGTGTGTAGTCCATGGGTTCTAAAGTGTTTGGCGACTGGTGTTTTTGGTTTGTCCTCATCTAGGGAGAGGAAGTGTTCCCTAATGCGGTCTTTTAAAAAGACGAGAAGTGAGTCCTATGTATTGAGCCGAACATTGTAGGCATTGTTAGGGGTAATATGAACCTGATGGCAGCCATCTTGTTCTTCGCAGCCATCTTGTTCCTTGCAGCCATTTTGTAATGAATAGACTTTATTATACTGGGTTATGATAGTTTCCTTAGCTGTTCGGCCTTGCCAATGTACCCTGGCCCGACGCCCAGAAGAAGATAGAATAAGATAATGTAAACAATAGGGTTCAAAAACCTTGTTGTCTCCACAGATGGTAGTTTGTTATGACTCTGTAAGTATTGTTATGAGAAACTCATGTTCCAGTTTTTCCTTGTACTTTGCTCTGTATAATTGTGTAAGATGACGCGGTCCTAACGTGTCATCCCCTTAACCCTGTATGTCACTATAAGAAAGGCTTGCACTGTGCAATAAACAGAATTGGCTTTCGATCATAATGCTGCGTGGTCTGAGTCATTCTAAGGGGCCCTTATCAGGTAATCTACATATGCCTCAGGTGGTACACTAGGCCCCAGGCTTTGGCCTGCACTGACACTTACCCCCCGGGGGGGGGACACCTAACAGTTTTGGTGTCAGAAGTGGGATTCGCAGGGAGTAACTATGAGTGCTTCTACCATGCTTTCTTTCTGTGAATTTGAACCTAAATTTAGTCTGGTAATAGGTGTTGATAATATATGATAAAGGGTTAAAGGGGTTCCTGTGGTTGAAGCACAGGTTTGCGGAGGTTATAGTCCTGCCGGCAGTTGTGATACCCCTCCAGACAGGTGTAGAGTCCTGTGCTGGGATACGACAGGTATTGTGAGTCCTGTCTGTGATAAGCGCGCAAGAAATATATGAATGCCAGTTGACGGGAGGAGCAAGGTGGCAGTGAGTGAGTGAGTCTCATGTGTGTTAAAGTTTCCCATATTCATTCCCATAATAGAGTTTTGTTACCCACCTGAAGCTCATGTGGATATCTGATGCTTGCTTTGCTTTGTTTGTGTTTTTTGATACTGTGCGTAGAAAATATTAAGTGGCTATGCATGTTATTATTGTGGCTATTATTGTATTGAGAAATGGGAACTGCTTATAGATAAGATTGCACAGAGAAAATTACATGTATAAGGTAAAAGAAAAGGAGAGTTAATAGTTTCTGCAAAAGACAGAAATATTTTTAAAACACTGTCAGTGAGTACGGCTGTGTGATTCATAGAAAAATCTCTGTGTTAAAAGAATGTAGCAGGCAAAGAAGGGGGGCCACCACTGAGCGCGCACATAGATCAGAAGAAAAAAAAAAGAGAGAGAAGAAACTGTTACAGCAGCTCCGTTTGTGAGACTTTTTGTATTTGCAGTAAGAAAATTTAGGAAATTTTGTCTGTCGGTTCTCACTGTGGTATGCGTGTAACAGATTTGCTTTGAACCAAAAACAGAATGTATTATTTGAAAATGATTGTCTCAAGCCCTGCAAAAGTGGCCATTTTGCAGGGTTTCGGGAAAAAAAAAGAATACATTTTGGACTTGGTGATAGGGTAATCTGGTAAATTTTATATGTATGTCGTACGCTATAAATTAGATGTTTTTCTGAGAAAGGAAAAAAAGGGAGTGAATCTTTGGTATGCGAGATGAAATGAACTTGTGTGTCTGTATCGTAATAATGTTTCCTTCTGTTTCTCTGCTGGGAAATAAGACGTTTTTAGAAGATATTTGGTAATGTTATTTTATGTAACTGTATTTCAAAGTCACCAGCATGTTTTTAGTATGTGGTATTCATATGCAGTTGTAGTTTTAAGTGATAATTGTGTGGCAGCATGTAAAGATATGATATTGCTTTGAAAGTCCGATGGTGTGTGTGATTTTTTGTCACGCTCTGGTAAATATGAAACTGTTTCTGGTATGATTAATGGGTTAAGGTATGTTGTATTTGTAAGGTCTGTGCACAGAGTTGGTGCACCCAATGACATATAGTTATAAGCTGTAATTGAAAGTTTATTTAAAAGTGCGTCCGTTTTTGTTGCAAGTTAATTAATCTGCAGGGCATGCTACAGTACAGAGGTGAAATTTGTGTGGTAAATCATACAAGCAGCCTAAATTATGGTTAGGATATACATATGTAATTTACGTGATGAATGGTTAGTCCTTAAAGGGACAGTCCACTGTGACAAGGTGTTGCTATTAATGTATTGTCAATGACTTGTGATACAAGCTGCATAGTATAACATATAGGAGAAATTGCATTTGCAAGTTTATTTGTATATATATATATATATGCAGTAGCTGGTCTTATGCTTTCAAAACACAGTTGATTGCAATGGGTTGCATTTTAGATAATAAGAATATCGCATTATCTTATATTTGTCTGTAAAATCAGAGCTCAGTGTTTAGACGGAGCAATAGAAAATTGTCATTTTATTATTTAAAGGACCAGTGCAATAACACTGTATTAGTAGTTTGCAAAATATATTTTAAGAGACTTTTCTTTCTATATATTTATTTTAAATCTGCCGTTTAGATCGCAGATATTTCTTTTTGCAGTATAACTTAATTCTCTCTGTAATGCAAACTGAAGTGATAAGTTGTCTACAATTTTAGTGTAGGGATCCGTGAGACTAGCGGACAGAAAAGAAAAAAAAACGAGAAAAAACAGAGGAGTGAAAATATTTAAAGGGATACAGGAAAACTGATATAACATCTGGGAATTTAAGGGAATATTTACAGAAAAGAAAATGAGGTTTACTGTGAGCCTAACACTAGTATATTTCACTGTGTTAGCAGTTTCAATTTAAGATTATTTTTAGTTTGGTTGAAATGTCCCTTTAACTAGCCTGCATCCCACTGTGAGTGCGTTCTTATGCTTCTTATGCTTGTTTAGGCTATTTAATGAACGTCAGTATGCATTTTTTTATTATAAGGATCATTGGGAATAATTTAAAGGGGAAATTGTATTAGTATTCTTTTGTAGAAAGCTTATTTTTGTGTTATATGCAATTGATTATATTTGGCTGGAGAGCTGCAGAATGGTGAATATCCAATTATATACAACGTTAAATCCAATCATTTTGTTGTGGTTAAACTAATTAGCATTTATCAAGTTTTAGTGTGAATTTTATATTTTTAAGCAGTAAACAGTGTTTCTCCTTTAAGTAGAAATGAAACTTTGAGCTTGCCTCACTATCCTTGAGAAGAATGATAACACTGTGCATGTTTTGCTTTTCTTTAGAAAAAAAAAAAAGTTTCTCTGTTTGGAACAATTTGCACTTTACATTTAAAGCGGCAGTACTGGTGTTCTATGTTATGAAAAATGATAAATATAAATTGCTCACTACAAAGAAACAAGTATTTATATTATATTCTATCACAGAATATAGCTTTAAAATGATAATTTTATTTCTGTGGCTGTCAAACTGTATATCACAGATATAACTCTTTGTTATTTAAAATAACCCCCACTGCGTTCAATGAATAAATGAAATATTATTTAATGAAGTGATTTCAGTGACACTTTAAAATATATATAGTTATTTGGTTATTAACTAGTCTACCACTATTATTGCAATGACTTTGATTGCTGCTTAACAGCTAAGCCGTGGTCTATAAGGTGTCTACAAATAAACACCCCTAATTAAGGCAATAGGGGTCAGCAAACAAATGATGCACATTTTATCTGATTCTACTGCATTTATATAACTTGCTAATTTATCTGATCACAGTTTTAGTTTTATTTATATGGCTTACGTGTATTTTGTCTCTTGGGGTTATAATGAGATTTATACAGCCTGTGATAAGAGGCAGTCCTCAAAGGTTTAAAAATTAGCGTATGAGCCTACCTATGTTTGGTTTAATCTAGGACAGTTGGTTAAAATTAAAAGTCCTATCTGAATAATGAATTTTCATTTATCCTAGAATGTCCCTTTAACAGTGGCTACTGTGGTTATCTGATCTTTCCCAAATAAGCGCAATTTTATTTGTGCAATCTGCAGCTTAAGTTTTTTTGGCATCTGCTGTGATTGTACATAGTGGATGTTTTTAATTGTTTGTAGTGTTCTGAGAGTGTTGCATTCCAGTGAATGTCAGAATATGTGTTGCATTCTAAGTTAATTGTGGTTGTTTGAAATTTGTGTCTGCAGGTAATGTTTTGTTTTGTGAAAGACAAGAATGATTGGTTTTCACTGTTTGTTTGTTATGTTTTTCTCTTTTGTGAATACGTGTGGAAGCGTGCTGTATGGACAGCATATTGAAGTGTGAAGTGTATGTCATTTTGCTTGCTATTGAGCAGTGTCTCTGCATGAGTGGAGTGCATGATTTGCGTTTAGTTTCTTGTTATCTTGTGTTTGCGTGTCACATGAGATGTTTCACGCAAACATGGGGGAAGTATTGATGAGTATTGATGAATATCGTTATGTAATGGGGGTGATTGCTTTTAGGAGGTGAACCTAAAACGTTTTGAATCTCCTCGTACAATGTTATTGTCTAACCACCAGCTGACATCCCACTCTTTTTTTTCCCTCTCTGGTGGATTAGATCTTTTTATTGTCTTTCTGTGTTGTATCTTGCTCTCATATTTCAGAGGCCTAAAATTTTTTATTTTTCTATTTGGTTCTTAACACTATATTTGTATTTGCAGGATGAGATCATGAAGCTGTCTTCAGAGATTAAAAGACACTAACTGAATTATTTTTGAGTTTCCATATTTAGGTGAAATCTGTACAGGCAAAATTCCATAAGTGCACTCTTCAAAAGATTAAAGATTGAAAGCAAGTAAACCTTTAAAGAAAGAAAAGATGAAGATGAGAGACCTTTTGTCAAGCTTGTTTTAACCACCATACTGCAGTAAAAAAAAGTTACTGAACTATCTTTGGATCCATTCTTTGCTTTGCATGCTGGTACCAGCCCCAGAACTGGACTCTGGGTAATCTATGACTGTTTCCTCTGATGTGTGTCTTCAGGACACAAAGACTATCCTTCTCTGGACTGTGTCTTACCGCTCGATATGGAGGACCTTTTATGCTGTTACTGGGTCAACCAATTAAATTAGGGGAGTATTGTTTTAACTCCATTCCTTATATTGCTTGTTTTGTATTTTCTTGTATTTGTTTTATTTTTATTGATTATATTGGGTATAAGAAATCATATGCTTCATTGGTATTAGTGCACATTGTAGTTTATGTGCTTAACAAAGTAATTTTTAGATAAAGGTAACTGTGAACTTCACAGTATTGTACTCTATTGAATGGCCCACTGAGTATAAGAAAATAGGTTTAAGGAAAATGCTGCAACATAGCATAATATCTTAGACCCTTCACCCTTTAGAACATAAGGAGGACACGTCTAAGCTAGAAGTTTATAGTAAATATACAGAGAAATGTTTGTTCAGGGGATAGCATAATTATGGGTTATGAAAGCAAATGTATTTTTCCCTTTTATTAATTAGTATGGTATCTGCAAAGTGAATTTGGTCATTCCTGATGTTTGTCAAAGAGAGTAATTCTTATCATAAAGATGTGTTTACCTTTAAAAGAACTTGTAGTTTTAAATGATGTTCTGTTTGTATGCTTTCCTCATACAGGAGTGTGAGAGAATTTAGGTTGGAGAATTATAAACATTATAGATAGCAGCCATCCAGAATAAAGCAACACAAGGTTCTTTTATTTTTTTAGAAGTTCAAAGTGACAGTGTAAAGAAATTCATTTATTTTCATTGACTGTTTTATTTTTTTCCATTCTTACTACAGGGCAGGCCTTAGCATAAGTTTTAGCATAACCATTCAGGCCCTTGATGAAGTCTGACAGGTTTTCACTTGCGTAGTATTCATGAAGTATCATTTAAAAGTGTATAGAGAAGTTGTAAATTAAGGTTTTGTTTGATTTTAAATGACATAGGATGAAAGTGACATTTTATTTGGACATAATTGTGATTGTATTGCGGTGTGTACTCATCCTGTACTGTTTCTGTTTGCTTCCTAGACTCCCTGTGACTCGAGTGTTTGCTTGCCATGGGTATCCACTGGTTGCCTTGTCTACCCCATGAACAAACCATCAGATTTCCAGTATCTCCCTGCGGAAGAACCGTGGATAAGCACCCCTACTGCAAATGAACTGTTGGAGAACTGTATTATAGCAAAGTGTCAAGGTGCAGCGCTCTCAAATGGACAAAGACTGTTCTTAAAGTGATCAGAGGCCACCTAGAGACAGTTGTGCTGTTGCTATGTCATGCTTTACTGTGGAAAAGGAACTGTTGGACATATTGGGGGGTGCTAGCAATGCAGGTGGAGAGATAGACGATGCAGCGTTGTTTGGGGGTAGATGGGGGGCTGGTTGGGTCTCTGTGCCGGTAGACCGGTAGTTTTGGGAAGGCTGGAAGTTAGATGGAAGAATTGGAGGGGCTGTACCTATATGCAGTGACAATTATCCTATAAGAGTATATCACGACACAGGAATATTTTTCTTTTTAGTATTCTCACAAAGTTCTGTTACCATAATATAAGGCTTTACTAATTTTCTATGCTTGTCTATTTTTATGTTATTCTGTTAGAATAAAAGGATGGTATGTTGGGGGTAAAATGAACCTGATGGCAGCCATCTTGTTCTTCGCAGCCATCTTGTTCCTTGCAGCCATTTTGTAATGAATAGACTTTATTATACTGGGTTATGATAGTTTCCTTAGCTGTTCGGCCTTGCCAATGTACCCTGGCCCGACGCCCAGAAGAAGATAGAATAAGATAATGTAAACAAGAGGGTTCAAAAACCTTGTTGTCTCCGCAGATGGTAGTTTGTTATGACTCTGTAAGTATTGTTATGAGAAACTCATGTTCCAGTTTTTCCTTGTACTTTGCTCTGTATAATTGTGTAAGATGACGCGGTCCTAACGTGTCATCCCCTTAACCCTGTATGTCATTATAAGAAAGGCTTGCACTGTGCAATAAACAGAATTGGCTTTCGATCATAATGCTGCGTGGTCTGAGTCATTCTAAGGGGCCCTTATCAGGTAATCTACATATGCCTCAGGTGGTACACTAGGCCCCAGGCTTTGGCCTGCACTGACACTTACCCCCCTGGGGGGGGGACACCTAACAGGCATGTTATAAGATAAATGACATAGGTACTTGTGCAGTCTATTCGATGTTTGATGCAATAGGTAAGACCTGTTTGTGAGGATGTGAAATGCTCTGTTTTGTTGGTATAATTGCAGCTTTTACAGATGTTACCACATATGTAAAAGACATTTGAGACAGATAGCCAGTTGGTAGATGTACTTGGTTTATTAAAAAAATGTTTTTTAATTTTTTCACCTATAGTGGGGGCCTTTTTAGCTGCACATCTAATGTGTTTCTTAGTAATGTCTTGCAATTGGTTATCACTCTGAAGTATCGGTAGATATTTAAGGACTATGTCACAAATTTTATGATATTGTTTGCTATAGGCTGTTGAAAACACTACATTGTTTGTTTGTGGGGTGATTTGGGTAGTCGTATCTTTTTATTTGTAAAAACCTGAAAGCAGTTTTTTTCTATCCATTTCGCTGACCTTTTGGGCTGTTAATAATAAGAGGTCTTTTTTATAGCCTCTTTCTTGTAGCCTTGTAGTAATAAGGTTCGCTTGGATATTGTATTCTTGAAGTGTGGAGCAGTTCCTGCGGGCTCTGATGTACTGGCCTTTAGGTATGCCTCTGGTGATGTGGCCCACATGACAGGAATCCGCTCTAAGAATAGTATTCCTAGATAAGGATTTTCTGAATATAGTGGTAGTTATGTTCTTCTGATTGCCTGCTGTTAATTGGAGATCTAGATATGGCATAGTGTTATTGTCTATGGCATGAGTACATTTTAGGTTTAAATCATTGGTATTTAGCCAATCCAGAAAAGAGACAGCACTGTTTTGGCTGTCCTTGTTCCAGATGACCAGCAGGTCATCTATAAAGCGACCATACACAACTACTCCATCTTCAAATGGGAAGCCTTCACAAAATATATGGTTGAGCTCAAACCAGCCCATATATAAGTTTGCATAGGCAGGGGCAAATTTTGCCCCCATGGCTGTGCCACATTTTTGTAAGTAAAAGCTTCCCCCGAAGACGAAGTAGTTGTGGGTGAGTAGAAACCTTGTAATTGAGACTAAAAAGTCAATGTATTCTGTAGAAAAATTTGTATACCTCATGATCATATTTTTCATGGCCTCTAGTCCCTTATCGTGGGGTATACTAGAATATAGGGCTGACACGTCAATGGTTACCCATTGATAGTCAGGATGCCATTCGACTTTCTCCAATTGTTGGAGTAGATGGGTACTGTCTCTTATGTAACCCGGAAGGGATGTTACTATGGGTTGTAGGATAGAGTCCAACCAGGCTCCTAGTTTTTCACATAGAGAGCCCATACAGGCCACAATAGGGCACCCTGGTGGACTGGAAAGTGTTTTGTGAATTTTGGGAACAACCCTGAAAGTGGGTATAAGTTGGTCATCTGTGAGAAGATGTTCAAAAAATTCACGTGTGATGAAACCCTCTTCCAGTGCAGTGTCCAAAAAATCTAAAAGTTCCCTAGTGTACCCAAGTGTGGGGTCTGAATTTAGCTTAATGTATGTATTAGCGTCATTCAATTGGGTAGTGACTTCCCTAAGGTAATCGGTGGTGTTGAGTACCACTACCGTTCCCCCTTTGTCAGCTTGGGTGATCACTATATTGGGGATGTCTTGCAGTTGTTTCAAAGCCAGTCTCTCTGCACAAGAAATATTATTAAATGTATTTTGTGATGTCTTTATCTCATCATGTAATTTAAGAATATCTCTTTGTACTGCTTCTTGATACATTTCTATGCAGGGACTCCTAGCTTGAATAGGATAAAAATAGGAGTTATCTTTGTTAGCCTTACCAATGTGTGCTGGAGTATGTCTCTGATCATTATTCTGTAAAGATATAAGTGAATTAAAGGTGCTTTGATCTTTGTAAGTTAACCCTATATTAGGAGTGTTTGGATAAGGGTCTGTGATGATAGGGGGGGTGGAAGTGTGATCTGCATGGAAAAAGTGTTTCTTTAACGTGAATTTTCGTACTAATCTGTTCACATCTACCATTGTAGAAAATACATCAAAGTCAGTGCTAGGAGCAAAAGTGAGACCTTTATTCAAGATAGATATTTGTGCTGGGGAAAGAGAATGATCAGATAAATTTATGACATTATCTATTTTTTCTTGGTTTTGGAGGCTGCCCTGCTGAGGTATCGATTTGTCTTGGCAGTACTCTTAGGTGTGCTAGTCTGATTTGGTGTTTTGACTAAAGTGGCTAAAGCTGGTCTAGCTGTATTCGTTAGTTGTAATTCTGGGGGGACAGTTTGTTCTAATATTAGGGATTCTTGGCTGGTGTTAGTAGTTGCCTGACTGCATTCTGAGGTGCCTGCATCTGTGTCTATACTTGAAAAAGTAACTTTCTTTTTCGTCTGATTGCGATGTCTATTGCCCTTTGTCTTTTTTGATTTGCTGCCCCCTGTGGGTTTGTGTTGTTGCCATGAGTATACTATATTTAGATCGTAATCTTTCGTGTCTCTATTGCATTTTGACACTTTCCTATTGGATATATCTAATTTAGATATAGTTTCCTCCAATTGTGCAGTATAATCTTTGTAGTGAGTTGTGGTTTCAAATGGTTTGATAATGGATGTGGTCTCATTAATTTGTAACAACAGTTGTTCTCTTTCTGACTTTTTATGTCTCAGTAATTGATTCATTAGAGTTATTGAACATCTTGTAAGGGTGTGATTCCACTCCTCCATGAATTCAGGTTTCTGTTGTGCAAAAGAAGGAATTTTTTTCATGCGGAGGCCCCTAGGGACTTTAGCCTCTTTAACATACAATTCCAATAATTCTATGTCCCACCACAGATTGGTTTCTTTGTATCTCAATTTTTCCAATTCTGAGAACAAGTGTGGTAATTTATCTTCTTTGGGCTCTAGAGTAGGTGAGCTCCCTCCTTGTAAAGCTGATGTTAAAATGAGGCGACGTTTTTCATCATTTATTACCCCTGTGGGAAGTGTGTGTGTAGCCTCATGTAGATCAGCCATGTTGGTGATGCCTGTGTCTGTCAGATAATGTAACCGTAGGGCTTTCAACTAAGCAATTGGTTAAGAAAAAACGACAGGAGATGTACACAGTCCTAGGTTATTAAATGGTGCTTGGCTAATTAGGTTATGTGGAAGTCCTTGTATATAGCTTTTAGACAAATAGCTGTATGTTACTTAGTGGTTTAAGCCTCTCCCCTCTCTGATTGGTCTGCTAGTAATTAAATATGAGCAATCTTAGAACAAAGTGAGTACTGTAGACGGTAATGTATCTTAAAAACTGTATTTTCGAATGCGGTATCCACTCACCAGCAATCGCTCTTTGTCCTCGGTACTGTGTCTTGAAACTGTGTTTGCGAATTCGGTATCAACTCACCAGCAATCGAGGTACAAGCTGTAGCTATTTATAGAAGAGTAATGTGAAAAAAAGAAACAAAGTTTCACTATTTGTTCAGTAACATAATATTTACTTTTGTTTACATGGTTATATATAAGAATTTTTTTTAGATATTTTTCTATCTTCCATTTTTTATACTCTTTTTTTTCTTGACAATTAACGTGCTCCCTTAGTGTTAAACATATACATGAGTTCTTCATGTATATGGTTTTCTAGTGTTCTATATACCATTATTATGTTTAATTGGCGGCCGCATCCAAATGGTAAAACACAAAGTTTTTTAAGTTTTTTCTCCAATTACCAACTATTAAGTCTGACATTCCATATCAACCGTCAGTCATTGTTATTAATATTAATCAACAATTTTACTTTTCATTATTGTTTAATTTTAGTTAGTAATTTATTTACCTTCAAGTAATTAATCTTTAACCTAGCGGCATTACTATAGACATTCACGCCATTTTCTTTCCATTCATATCACAATTAGGTAGTTTTCTTTATATTTTTCCATATACTTATATACATATATTTTTCCTTTTTGATCATTATCAGTAGATAAGGAATGCTATGTAAGCTGGTATAAGCATGCATTTTGTAAACAACAAAAAATTTCCAATATTTGCACTTCCAGCTTAAACCAAATCACTTTTTACTCATGTGTCACAAAAAACACGCTTAATAGCACTAGCACCTGGTCAAATGTATTTTAAACGCTCCTGATTGGTCAACACAATGTTTATTACCTCACCTGTTGAACACACCTGTATGATCTCTGATGAAGCGCATTGCACATGCGCGAAACGCATCAGATCAATGACACCTCACCATGTATACCACTGAGTGTTCAATCACCCATGCCTGAATAAACCACTTGATTGAAATCGATCCTGTAAGTCTTCAATCTTTGTTGTTCCTGTATATATGGCTAGCGAGCCCTGAGGACTGGATCTTACACCTATGGTACTATATCCTTGGCTAACTTAAAGAGGTTATCTTTTAAGCCTCGACTAACCCCTGGTCTGTTTTCCTTTGCTATACTTTCTTTTTTACCAAAGCAGTCATACTCGGCATAACGGAGAGAGACAGAAGTGCCTCTACCCGCAACTGCCAATCGGGCAACCTTCCTGCACTTGTGTCACCTACAGAGGAGTCAGACGCGGCATCACCCGCGCATCCTAAGAACGCTACTTAGCACAGCTAACCGGACGGCTACACTTTCGAAGGGACAGTAAAAATATAGAGCAGCGCGGGTCGCCGCAAGGACAAAGAGCGATTGCTGGTGAGTTGATACCGCATTCGCAAACACAGTTTCAAGACACAGTACCGAGGACAAAGAGCGATTGCTGGTGAGTGGATACCGCATTCGAAAATACAGTTTTTAAGATACATTACCGTCTACAGTACTCACTTTATTCTAAGATTGCTCATATTTAATTACTAGCAGACCAATCAGAGAGGGGAGAGGCTTAAACCACTAAGTAACATACAGCTATTTGTCTAATAGCTATATACAAGGACTTCCACATAACCTAATTAGCCAAGCACCATTTAATAACCTAGGACTGTGTACATCTCCTGTCGTTTTATATATATATATATATATATATATATATATATATACATACATACTGTATATATATATACATACATACTGTATATATTTATTTCAGTGGATTCACATAATTAAGAAATTACTTTAAAATAACCCCAAAAAAGTAAATATATATATATATAAATATATATATATATATATATATAGTTGTGGATAAGCACTCTCACCTCCTCCTCAGTAAATGGCCAGGGTGACAGGAACAGTGGTTATTTATAATATATATATATATATATATATATATATATATATATATATATATATATATATATATTTATATATATATATATATATATATATATATATATATATATATATATATATATATATATATATATATATATATATATATATATATATATATATATATATATGAAGAAATCAGGAAGGCACTAAGGTAAACGTTTTCGGGTCTCCCCTGTCCTCAGACCAGTAACAAACATACAACCCACTCACCAATTTATCCCCCAAGACCTCCACCGTTTACAGCAACTGCCAAACTCCTGCACATCTGTACGGTGCAACTGCGCATGCGCCAACGGCCATTATGGAGAGCCGACCATGCCAAAACTGCTAAGAAAGCAAAACGACAGTGAATATTGCAATACAGCTTATCGGAAATACATTAATATACTGCAAAATAAAATCAGCTAGTATACATTTACAAACCTTTCCTCTAACAATGTCTTAATCTACACGTAGATAACATGAAAACTACTTAGCTCCCTTTACAGTTATTGCTACAGTTTACTAATATATCCAAATAAGAAATAGTGTACACCTATATAACCTAAAATGGTACTAAATTCACTTGCTAGCATATTTGAATACTTATTTGCACAAGTTAAAGGACCAGTCAACACATTAGATTTGCATAATCAACAAATGCAAGATAACAAGACAATGCAATAGCACTTAGTCTGAACTTCAATTGAGTAGTAGATTTTTTTATAACAAATTTCAAAGTTATGTATATTTCCACTCCCCTTGTACCATGTGATAGCAATCAGCCAATCACAAATGTATATATGTGTAGTCTGTGAATTCTTGCACATGCTCAGTAGGATCTGGTGACTCAAAAAGTGTAAATATAAAAGACTGTGCAAATTTTTTTTAATGGAAGTAAATTGGAAAGTTGTTTAAAATTACATGCTGTATCTGAATCATGAAAATTTAATTTAACCTGAGTGTCCCTTTAACCCCTTAACGACCGAGGACGTGCAGGGTACGTCCTCAAAAAAAAGGCAGTTAATGCCTGAGAACGTACCCTGCACGTCCTCGGTGTGGAAAGCAGCTGGAAGCGATCCTGCTCGCTTCCAGCTGCTTTCCGGTTATTGCAGTGATGCCTCGATATGGAGGCATCCTGCAATAACCCCCCTTGGCCATCCGATGCAGAGAGAGCCACTCTGTGGCCCTCTCTGCACCGGACATCGGTGGCCGGTATCGTTGGTGGGTGGGAGCAAGTCTGGGAGGCGGGTGGGCGGCCATCGATGTGCCCAGTGGAGTGGAGGGGGGCGGGATCGGGGGCGGGAGGGGCGGGAGCGTGCACGGGAGCGCGCGCGTGCACGGGGGGGCGGCGGGCGGGCGCGTGCACGGGGCGGGAGCGGGAGGGAACCGCTACACTACAGAAAAATCAAGTACTTGAATTAACTTTTTGAAAGCTGTAAATAACAGCTAAAAGATGTGGAAGGGGTGGGGGGTTGATCTTGGGGGGGGGGGGAAGCTACACTGCAGAAAAGGGTTTTTATTTAAAAAAAAAGGCACATTATTCACTAAACTGGGTACTGGCAGACAGCTGCCAGTACCCAAGATGGCGCCCATTAAGGCAGAGGGGGAGGGTTAGAGAGCTCTTTGGTGGGGGATCAGTAAGGCTGGGGGCTAAGGGGGGATCCTACACAGCAGCATATGTAAATATGCTAAAAAAATTTAAAAAAAACCCCAAATATAGCTTTTATTTTAGTACTGGCAGAGTTTCTGCCAGTACTTAAGATGGCGGGGACAATTGGGGGGTGGGGGAGGGAAGAGAGCTGTTTGGGAGAGATCAGGGGGTCTCATGTTTCAGGTGGGAGGCTGAGCTCTACACTAAAGCTAAAATTAACCCTGCAAGCTCCCTACAAGCTACATAATTAACCCCTTCACTGCTAGCCATAATACACGTGTGAAATGCAGCGGCATTTGGCGGCCTTCTAATTACCAAAAAGCAACGCCAAAGCCATATATGTCTGCTATTTCTGAACAAAGGGGATCCCAGAGAAGCATTTACAACCATTTGTGCCATAATTGCACAAGCTGTTTGTAAATGATTTCAGTGAGAAACCTAAAATTGTGAAAAATTTAATGTTTTTTTTAATTTGATCGCGTTTGGCGGTGAAATGGTGGCATGAAATATACCAAAATGGGCCTAGATCAATACTTGGGGTTGTCTACTACACTACACTAAATCTAAAATTAACCCTAGAAGCTCCCTACATGCTCCATAATTAACCCCTTCACTGCTGGGCATAATATACGTGTAGTGCGCAGTGGCATTTAGCAGCCTTCTAATTACTAAAAAGCAACGCCAAAGCCATATATGTCTGCTATTTCTGAACAAAGGGGATCCCAGAGAAGAATTTACAACCATTTAAGCCATAATTGCACAAGCTGTTTGTAAATAATTTCAGTGAGAAACCAAAAGTTTGTGAAAAAATTTGTAAAAAAGTGAACGATTTTTTGTATTTAATCGCATTTGGCGGTGAAATGGTGGCATGAAATATACCAAAATGGGCCTAGATCAATACTTTGGGATGTCTACTAAAAAAAATTATATACATGTCAATGGATATTCAGAGATTCCTGAAAGATATTAGTGTTCTAATGTAACTAGCGCTAATTTTGAAAAATAATGGTTTGGAAATAGCAAAGTGCAACTTGTATTTATGGCCCTATAACTTACAAAAAAAGCAAAGAAGATGTAAACATTGGGTATTTCTAAACTCAGGACAAAATTTAGAAACTATTTAGCATGGGTGTTTTTTGGTGGTTGTAGATGTGTAACAGATTTTGGGGGTCAAAGTTAGAAAAAGTGTGTTTTTTTCAATTTTTTCCTCATATTTTATAATTTTTTTTTATAGTAAATTATAAGATATGATGAAAATAATGGTATCTTTAGAAAGTCCATTTAATGGCGAGAAAAACGGTATATAATATGTGTGGGTACAGTAAATGAGTAAGATGAAAATTACAGCTAAACACAAACACCGCAAAAATGTAAAAATAGCCTTGGTCCCAAACGGACAGAAAATGGAAAAGTGCTGTGGTCATTAAGGGGTTAATCAACATATTATGGACTATTTAGCATATACAGGACCAATTATTGACTACAAAAAACATTGATAATCCAAATGTACATTAAGTCCCTTTGGATATATAGTATCCAAATTGAAGATCCATTGGGACTCTTTTGTAGTAAATGCTTGGCCCTGTCACCTCCTCTTGCAAATATGGGGACATGATCTATTATGATGTACCTCAAATCGGAAAACCCATGTCTGTTACTACAAAAATGCCTATCCATCAATTGATCTGAATCGCCAATCTCAATAGCCTTACGGATGGCCGACCGGTGGTTAGCCATTCTAGTCCTAAGGTCATCCTGGGTCTTGCCTACATAAAATCTGCCACACAGACATTGGAGTAAATAAACAATGAATTTAGTAGTGCTGGTGACCCTGTGCCGTATGTAGAACTTTATGTGTGTCCAAGGATGTAGAAAGAAATTGCTCTGGGTCAAGCCACCACAGACAATGCACCCTCTACACTGAAAGCAACCCTTTTTAGTGGTACTTAACCAGGTAGTCTTCGTATAGCATTCCTTATTGTCAGGCCTCAATAGTATATCCGTCAGTGATAGCCCTCTTCTAAAACCCACAATTGGTGTTTCCATTTTTGCAAATGGCAGGGAGCTATCAATAGATAGTATATCCCATTCCAAGTCCAGCCTTTCAGGGGTGAACGTAGTAGTGAATATCCTTGTTACTGCCCCCTCATCAACTTTGGCCCAGGCTTGTTCCTGAGTCATAGTCAGCGAATCGGAGAGTGCCTGGTGTGTCTGTGTCAAGCCATATCCTCTTTACTCAAGTCTTATATGGCCAAGAGTTGAATCTTCTTATTGTTGTCATATGTATTGTTGCGGACTACTTGCTTAAATTGCGATTTGGGCAAAGCCTTTTTTAGACTCGGAGGGTGACAGCTTGTGACCTCTAAAAGTGAGTTCCTGTCCGTTTGTTTTTAAAACAAAGTTGTGCACAATTTATTTTCATTCTTATAGATCCTAAGATCCAAAAAATTGATGCATTCTGTACTGTATGTCAGCTTGAATTGTGCTTGTGGATTGACACTGTTCAGAGCTTCAAACCAGGACAGGAGTTCTTCTGTGGTTCCACCCCATATGACAAACACGTCATCAATATATCTCCTCAAGAGTTTCACTCTGGTGTCCCTAAATACATTAGTTTCCTCTGACTCAAACTGTGCCATGAACAAATTTGCATATTATGGGGCCACATTGGACCCCATTGCCATGCCTGATGTCTGCAAAAAGAACTCTTTTTCAAATTTGAATTAATTACACTTCAAGCAAAAGTCCAGCAATTCCATGATTACATCCACTGGAGGACCTGAATACGGATACTTGAGAAGGTGATTAAACACTGCTGCCATCCCATGTAGATGGGGGATAATAGTGTAAAGACTGGTCACATCCAGTGTGAACGGGATATCATCAGTATCAAAGTTGTCCCAAGTTTGTAGAGTCTTTATAAGCTCCATAGAGTCAAGAAGGAAGGAAAAGGTGTTACATACTATTGGTTGTACTATAGCATCTACATATGTCGCTATAGGTTGAAGTATTGACCCCTGTGCCAATACAATTGGCCTGCCGGGGGGACATGTAGGATTCTTGTGCACCTTTGGCAAGGTGTAGATGACCGATATTATAGGATGGTCAACCTGTAGATATTCCTTTAATGATTTAGAAATTACCCCTTGTTGTTGGAGGCAATCCAGTTAAGTATCAATCTTGGTTTTGAAGGATTTTGTGGGATCACCAGGGAGTTGTCTGTAGGTGTTCACATCCAACAGTTGGCTCATAGTCTCCCATCTATAATCACAGTTGTCTTGGATTACCAAGGCACCCCTTTTGTCCGCTTCACGGATCACCAAATCTTTGTTACTTTGAAGATTCTTTAGTGCCTGTCTCTCCATTTTATTTAAGTTTTTACGGATCATATCCTTCTTTGTATGCTCCTCAATCATACTGTTTTTTACCATTCTTGAGAACGTATTGATACTGAAGTTACTGCTTTTAGGGTCAAATCTCCCTTTTCTTCGGAACCCCATTGTGTCATCATTAGAAATATATATATATATATATATATATATATATATATATATATATATATATATATATATATATATATATATATATCTTCTCCAAAAAGCAGGCAACTCACTGGTCTTTGTAGTAAAACTTAGAATTTATTATGTCAGTTTAAAAAACAAACGTTTCGGCACTGCATTGTGCCTTTGTCAATGTTATACAAAAAAGTACAAGGACAGAGTGCACCCTAGTACCCTGGGTATCTGGGGTACTAGGGTGCACTCTGTCCTTGTACTTTTTTGTATAACATTGACAAAGGCACAATGCAGTGCTGAAACGATTGTTTTTTAAACTGACATAATAAATTCTAAGTTTTACTACAAAGACCAGTGAGTTGCCTGCTTTTTGGAGAAGATTGTTATGTTTGTAGCAGAGCACCGTGGCATTACTTCAGTAAGATTGTGCTATCCTATCTAGGACTTTATATATATATATATATATATATATATATATATATATATATATATATATATATATATATATATATATATATATTCAAATGAACAAGAATGAAAAGACCCTTATTTTTCCAGCACCCAACTATGTCAGGAAGAATAATATGTTAGACAAAGAAAGAATTCTGAGTCAATAAATTACAAACTCTCTAAAAATGCGTGATTAATTTTGTTTATATATAAGTATCAAAAATAAAATGAATCATAAGCGTAACCCCCAAATATTGAAGCTCAAAGTCCACAACCCGGGTTGTTAATAAGGATTAGTAAGTTAGTCTGTTAATTTTCCGGTATTAAATAGATTCAAATGCCTTAGGCCTAGATTTGGAGTTCGGCGGTAAAAGGGCTGTTAACGCTCCGCGGGCTTTTTTCTGGCCGCACCATAAATTTAACTCTGGTATCGAGAGTTTAAACAAATGCTGCGTTAGGCTCCAAAATAGGAGCGTAGAGCATTTTTACCGCAAATGCAACTCTCGATACCAGAGTTGCTTACGGACGCGGCCGGCCTCAAAAACGTGCTCGTGCACGATTCCCCCATAGAAAACAATGGGGAAGTTTGAGCTGAAAAAAAACCTAACACCTGCAAAAAAGCAGCGTTCAGCTCCTAACGCAGCCCCATTGTTTCCTATGGGGAAACACTTCCTACGTCTGCACCTAACACTCTAACATGTACCCCGAGTCTAAACACCCCTAACCTTACACTTATTAACCCCTAATCTGCCGCCCCCGCTATCGCTGACCCCTGCATATTTTTTTTAACCCCTAATCTGCCGCTCTGTAAACCGCCGCAACCTACGTTATCCCTATGTACCCCTAATCTGCTGCCCTAACATCGCCGACCCCTATATTATATTTATTAACCCCTAATCTGCCCCCCTCAACGTCGCCGACACCTGCCTACACTTATTAACTCCTAATCTTCCGAGCGGACCTGAGCGCTACTATAATAAAGTTATTAACCCCTAATCCGCCTCAATAACCCTATCATAAATAGTATTAACCCCTAATCTGCCCTCCCTAACATCGCCGACACCTAACTTCAATTATTAACCCCTAATCTGACGACCGGAGCTCACCGCTACTCTAATAAATGTATTAACCCCTAAAGCTAAGTCTAACCCTAATACTAACACCCCCCTAAATTAAATATAATTTACATCTAACGAAATTAATTAACTCTTATTAAATAACTTATTCCTATTTAAAGCTAAATACTTACCTGTAAAATAAATCCTAATATAGCTACAATATAAATTATAATTATATTATAGCTATTTTAGGATTAATATTTATTTTACAGGCAACTTTTTAATTATTTTAACCAGGTACAATAGCTATTAAATAGTTAAGAACTATTTAATAGTTACCTAGTTAAAATAATAACAAATTTACCTGTAAAATAAATCCTAACCTAAGATATAATTAAACCTAACACTACCCTATCAATAAATTAATTAAATAAACTACCTACAATTACCTACAATTAACCTAACACTACACTATCAATAAATTAATTAAACACAATTGCTAAAAAAAATACAATTAAATAAACTAGCTAAAGTACAAAAAATAAAAAAGAACTAAGTTACAAAAAATAATAAAATATTTACAAACATAAGAAAAATATTACAACAATTTTAAACTAATTACACCTACTCTAAGCCCCCTAATAAAATAACAAAGCCCCCCAAAATAAAAAATTCCCTACCCTATTCTAAATTAAAAAAGTTACAAGCTCTTTTACCTTACCAGCCCTGAACAGGGCCCTTTGCGGGGCATGCCCCAAGAATTTCAGCTCTTTTGCCTGTAAAAGAATAAATACAATACCCCCCCCCAACATTACAACCCACCACCCACATACCCCTAATCTAACCCAAACCCCCCTTAAATAAACCTAACACTAAGCCCCTGAAGATCTTCCTACCTTGTCTTCACCATACCAGGTTCACCGATCCGTCCTGGCTCCAACATCTTCATCCAACCCAAGCGGGGGTTGGCGATCCATCATCCGGTGCTGAAGAGGTCCAGAAGAGGCTCCAAAGTCTTCCTCCTATCCGGCAAGAAGAGGACATCCGGACCGGCAAACATCTTCTCCAAGCGGCATCTTCAATCTTCTTCCATCCGGTGCGGAGCGGGTCCATCTTGAAGCAGGCGACGCGGATCCATCCTCTTCTTCCGTTGTCTCCCGACGAATGACGGTTCCTTTAAGGGACGTCATCCAAGATGGCGTCCCTCGAATTCCGATTGGCTGATAGCATTCTATCAGCCAATCGGAATTAAGGTAGGAATTTTCTGATTGGCTGATGGAATCAGCCAATCAGAATCAAGTTCAATCCGATTGGCTGATCCAATCAGCCAATCAGATTGAGCTTGCATTCTATTGGCTTTTCCGATCAGCCAATAGAATGCAAGCTCAATCTGATTGGCTGATTGGATCAGCCAATCGGATTGAACTTGATTCTGATTGGCTGATTCCATCAGCCAATCAGAAAATTCCTACCTTAATTCCGATTGGCTGATAGAATCCTATCAGCCAATCGGAATTCGAGGGACGCCATCTTGGATGACGTCCCTTAAAGGAACCGTCATTCGTCGGGAGACAACGGAAGAAGAGGATGGATCCGCGTCGCCTGCTTCAAGATGGACCCGCTCCGCACCGGATGGAAGAAGATTGAAGATGCCGCTTGGAGAAGATGTTTGCCGGTCCTGATGTCCTCTTCTTGCCGGATAGGAGGAAGACTTTGGAGCCTCTTCTGGACCTCTTCAGCACCGGATGATGGATCGCCAACCCCCGCTTGGGTTGGATGAAGATGTTGGAGCCAGGACGGATCGGTGAACCTGGTATGGTGAAGACAAGGTAGGAAGATCTTCAGGGGCTTAGTGTTAGGTTTATTTAAGGGGGGTTTGGGTTAGATTAGGGGTATGTGGGTGGTGGGTTGTAATGTTGAGGGGGGGGTATGGTATGTTTTTTTTTACAGGCAAAAGAGCTGAAATCCTTGGGGCATGCCCCGCAAAGGGCCCTGTTCAGGGCTGGTAAGGTAAAAGAGCTTGTAACTTTTTTAATTTAGAATAGGGTAGGGAATTTTTTATTTTGGGGGGCTTTGTTATTTTATTAGGGGGCTTAGAGTAGGTGTAATTAGTTTAAAATTGTTGTAATATTTTTCTTATGTTTGTAAATATTTTATTATTTTTTGTAACTTAGTTCTTTTTTATTTTTTGTACTTTAGCTAGTTTATTTAATTGTATTTATTTGTAGCAATTGTGTTTAATTAATTTATTGATAGTGTAGTGTTAGGTTAATTGTAGGTAATTGTAGGTAGTTTATTTAATTAATTTATTGATAGGGTAGTGTTAGGTTTAATTATATCTTAGGTTAGGATTTATTTTACAGGTAAATTTGTTATTATTTTAACTAGGTAGCTATTAAATAGTTCTTAACTATTTAATAGCTATTGTACCTGGTTAAAATAATTACAAAGTTGCCTGTAAAATAAATATTAATCCTAAAATAGCTATAATATAATTATAATTTATATTGTAGCTATATTAGGATTTATTTTACAGGTAAGTATTTAGCTTTAAATAGGAATAAGTTATTTAATAAGAGTTAATTTATTTTGTTAGATTAAAATTATATTTAATTTAGGGGGGGGTGTTAGTGTTAGGGTTAGACTTAGCTTTAGGGGTTAATACATTTATTATAGTAGCGGTGAGGTCCGCTCGGCAGATTAGGGGTTAATAATTGAAGTTAGGTGTCGGCGATGTTAGGGAGGGCAGATTAGGGGTTAATACTATTTATGATAGGGTTAGTGAGGCGGGTTAGGGGTTAATAACTTTATTATAGTAGCGCTCAGGTCCGCTCGGCAGATTAGGGGTTAATAAGTGTAGGCAGGTGTCGGCGATGTTGAGGGGGGCAGATTAGGGGTTAATAAATATAATATAGGGGTCGGCGGTGTTAGGGGTAGCAGATTAGGGGTACATAAGGATAACGTAGGTTGCGGCGTTTTGCGGTCGGAAGATTAGGGGTTAATTATTTTAAGTAGCTGGCGGCGACGTTGTGGGGGGCAGGTTAGGGGTTAATAAATTTAATACAGGGGTCGGCGGGGTTAGGGGCAGCAGATTAGGGGTACATAAGTATAACGTAGGTGGCGGTCGGCAGATTAGGGGTTAAAAATTTAAATCGAGTGGCGGCGATGTGGGGGGAGCTCGGTTTAGGGGTACATAGGTAGTTTATGGGTGTTAGTGTACTTTAGGGTACAGTAGTTAAGAGCTTTATGAACCGGCGTTAGCCAGAAAGCTCTTAACTCCTGCTATTTTCAGGCGGCTGGAATTTTGTCGTTAGAGCTCTAACGCTCACTTCAGAAACGACTCTAAATACCAGCGTTAGAAAGATCCCATTGAAAAGATAGGATACGCAAATGGCGTAGGGGGATCTGCGGTATGGAAAAGTCGCGGCTGAAAAGTGAGCGTTAGACCCTTTAATCACTGACTCCAAATACCAGCGGGCGGCCAAAACCAGCGTTAGGAGCCTCTAACGCTGGTTTTGACGGCTACCGCCGAACTCCAAATCTAGGCCTTAGTTTGGCATATTTGTAATCCCAAAATGGAAATCAACGTTAATGCAGGAGCAGCACCAAATTTTTGCAACACTCACACAGCAGGTTGTAACTTGTATCTTCGCACTCTCAATGCAGACTTGTAACTGTATCACTTTCACTTTCAACAAAATGGCAACTTTTCCATACCACATTTAACTTGATTGTGACAGCTCTGTTTAGCATGTAGAGACATAATGAACAAGTACCTGTTTCCTCTGTGTTATGATAGCATGATGTTGTGGTGCCATATCTACCTGCTCGTTGCTTCCATCTGTTTCAACCAAGACCGGGATTGGGGTAATCACCTTTGCTGTTCATCTGCAGTTTTTCGGCTCTTTCAGTGCATCCGCACGCCTTAAATGTCAGCGGAAGTGTGACTTTCTTGGGGGATCAGCTGTTGGACGGTGCTCAGCTGTTGCACCGCTCCAACCAACAAACAAACAAGCAGCTACGCGCGTTTCACCCGGGTTCCATTCTGGCTTCTTCCGGCTGTGCATTATTGGAGATTGCTCTCCATGAAATTTAAACACTATGCTCCGCCTTCAAAAAACTTTATAACCACATATTTAAGCCATTCAGGTGAAATGTTAAACAAATATAACTATTTACATTGCTTTGCTGTTTTCAAACATATGATATAATAAAATCGCACATTTTCTATGTTAAATACTCTAATGTTGTTGCTTCATACATTACAGGGTCAATAACATTTCTACTTATTTTATTATAGAAAATGGGTTCGAATCAAATACTCTGAATTTTTCACTCATAAGATCATAGATAGATACCTGTTTTTTAACAGATATTGTTATTCTGTATATTACTTCAATCTCCTAGAAAAGAGCCAAAATTTAACTCTTCATTTAAGCCATCTGGTTTTAGACTTTTAAGGTTAAAAATCAATTTACTTTCTTTGCACAATAGAATCTGATCTAGATTGCCTCCTCTACCTTTTAGGTCCACTATTTCCAAACCTCTGAATTTTAAAATTCTTTTGTCAATATTATGAAAATCTGCAAAGTGACGTGCCACACTGCTAGTTTTTGTACATTTATTTTTGATATCCCTTTTATGTTCTTTTATTCTTTCTTTGAGCTCCCTATAGGTTTTACCTATATCGTACCAAGGGCAATTGCAGGAGACCATATATACTACTCATTCACTCTTGCAAGTTATACGTCCCTTTACTGTATGGAAGGATCCAAATCTGTCACAAAAGTTCTTGCCTACTAGCATATTGGTACAAACTGAGCAGTGGGAGCATTTGAAATTCCCATTCTTTTTATTGGTTAACCAATTTCCTGTGGTTTTGTTTTCAAAGTGGCTCTGAACCAGAAAATCTTTTAAATTAGGTGCTCTTTTTGGGGTCATTAGTGGAGATTCACCTACAAATTTCCCAATCAATTTATCAATCCATAATATATGCCAATGCTTGTTTAGGATTGAACGAATATCCTGCCATTTTTGATTGTAAGTTCCTATGAATTGAACTAGAGATGAATTTGATGTATCTTCTAATTTCTCATATACTAGGTCTTCCCTGTTCTTGCTCTTGGTCTTATTAAAAGCTTTTGTTAAACATTGTTGTGTGTAACCTCTTGCTCTAAATCTTTTATTTAAAGCCCCTGCTTCAATTTTAAATTGTTCAATCTCCGAGCAATTTCTTTTATGTCTCAGAAATTGGCCATAGGGTATATTGTGTATTAATTTTTTTGGATGGTGGCTGTCAAATGATAATAGGGAATTCCCTGCAGTGTCTTTACGAAATGTGGCTGTTTTTAAACAGTTGTTATCATTGATAATGCGTAAATCTAAGAATGTAATCTCATTTTTACTGTAACTGTAAGTGAATTTTAAGTTCCATTCATTCTTATTTAATTTTTGCATAAATTCTATGAGTTTCATCTCAGTGTCCTCCCAAATAGAGAGATGGAGTCATTTATTTCAGCACTATTGAGAATATGTTCAAATTCCCATTTACCTAAGTAGAGGCAAGCAAATGTGGGGGCACAACAGGTCCCCATTGCTGTTCCTAAATTTTGTTGATAACATTTATTCCCAAAAAGAAAGTAATTGTGTTTTAAAATAAAGGATAAAAGTTCCAATACAAAATTTGTATGCTTATCATACTCTGAACCTCTTTGAATTAGTAAATATTTGATTGCCTCTACCCTTTTATCGTGGGGGATACTTGAGTAAAGCGACTCAACATCTATCGCAACCAATAGGGTATTTGCAGAAACAGTTATATCATTAAGTTGTTTCAATACATCTAATGTATCTTTGATATAAGAAGGGAGATTTAGTAAATTTGGTCTAAGGCAAAAGTCCACATATTGTGAAATTTTCTCAGTTAATGAGCCTCTGCCCGATATGATGGGGCGACCAGGAGGTGGCAGCTTGTTTTTATGGAGTTTTGGTAGGCTGTAGAAGGTGGCAGTTTTCGGAAATTTTACAAATAGGAAATCAAATTCTCTCTGGTTTATAATACCTTCACCCTTTGCTCTCATTAGACTTTGAAACAATTCTTCTTTATAGATTTCTGTAGGATTGAAACGTAAAATACTGTATTGTTTGTTATCTCCTAACAGTCTATGGCATACATCAACATAGTCCTTCGTATTCTGGACCACAATATTACCGCCTTTGTCTGATGGCTTAATGGTTATTGTGGTGTCATTTTGTAGAGCACGTAGTGCAGTTCTCTGCCTTTTTGTTAGATTATCAGACAATGGTTCATTAGTGCTCAAAAGATCAATATCTCTTTCCACTAGTTTGACAAAATTGTGTATAAGAGGAATGCTAGATAATGCAGGCATATATTCTGACTTTTTTTTTAAATCACTAAAACCTATAGTTGTTACCTCACTTGATTGGCCTGATGTTTCTTCCTGTAATTCCTCTAAAATTTTTACACTTTGCCTGTCATGTATATTCAAAGTTATTTTATCTTCTTTTATTTTCAAATGTTTTGTTTAATACAATTTTTCGAGCAAATAGGTGAAGGTCTTTCACCAGTTCAAATTTGTCCAATTTATTTACTGGTGAAAAGGTTAATCCTTTCTCTAAAACGTCTATTTGGCTGTCTGTAAGGTTTTTTTCTGACAGATTCACTACATTTATGTGTTGTTTTTCCTCCTCTGCCTGAGTGGATATCTGCGTCTGCCTCTGCCATTTATGTTTCCTCCCCCCTCTCCTTGATTTGTGTTTTTGCGTCCTAAAAAACTTTTCTGTTGTTCTCTATAGGATTTTTGTGTTTTATTTTCTTCTCCACTTGAAATTTCTGATTCAGAGCCACTAGAGGCACTATATGCATAATCATATACCTTTTATCCTGATAGTCTTGCCAGTCTCTTTGATATTTCTTTTTCTTTCTAAATTTTATGGAATCTTGAATTTTGCGTAGCTCAACTTTTGCTAGGCCCATTAGTCTCTCATACTCATCTTTGCCTTTCCAAGTGTCTACCTCATTGTTAGCTAATGTCAATTCTTTTTGAATTTTCTCTAGTCTAAGTTTATTCTCCTCTATCATTAAATTCATCCAGTTTATGGAACATTTGGATGCATTTTCATCCCATTTTGTTTGAAAATTCTCCAATAAGGGATTATCCAAATTTGCCCCTGGCCTCTTTCTTATCCTAAGTCCTCTTGGAATCATTTTCATTTCAACATATTTCTCTAAACTAGATATCTCCCATTTTAGTTTTTGTTCTTTAAATAATTTTTTCTTATAATCCTTAAATGATTTGTATATGCTGTCAGAAAAAAACCTTACAGACAGCCAAATAGAAGATTTAGAGAAAGGATTAACCTTTTCACCAGTAAATAAATTGGACAAATTTGAACTGGTGAAAGACCTTCACCTATTTGCTCAAAAAATTGTATTAAACAAAACATTTGAAAATAAAACAGATAAAATAACTTTGAATATACATGACAGGCAAAGTGTAAAAATTTTAGAGGAATTACAAGAAGAAACATCAGGCCAACCAAGTGAGGTAACAACTATAGGTTTTAGTGATTTTAAAAAAAAAGTCAGAATATATGCCTGCATTATCTAGCATTCCTCTTATACACAAACTAGTGGAAAGAGATATTGATCTTTTGAGCACTAATGAACCATTTTCTGATAATCTAACAAAAAGGCAGAGAACTGCACTACGTGCTCTACAAAATGACACCACAATAACCATTAAGCCATCAGACAAAGGCGGTAATATTGTGGTCCAGAATACGAAGGACTATGTTGATGTATGCCATAGACTGTTAAGAGATAACAAACAATGCAGTATTTTACGTTTCAATCCTAAAGAAATCTATAAAGAAGAATTGTTTCAAAGTCTAATGAGAGCAAAGGGTGAAGGTATTATAAACCAGAGAGAATTTGATTTCTTATTTGTAAAATTTCCGAAAACTGCCACCTTCTACAGCCTACCAAAACTCCATAAAAACAAGCTGCCACCTCCTGGTCGCCCCATCATATCGGGCAGAGGCTCATTAACTGAGAAAATTTCACAATATGTGGACTTTTGCCTTAGACCAAATTTACTAAATCTCCCTTCTTATATAAAAGATACATTAGATGTATTGAAAAAACTTAATGATATAACTGTTTCTGCAAATACCCTATTGGTTGCGATAGATGTCGAGTCGCTTTACTCAAGTATCCCCCACAATAAAGGGATAGAGGCAATCAAATATTTCCTAATTCAAAGAGGTTCAGAGTATGATAAGCATACAAATTTTGTATTGGAACTTTTATCCTTTATTTTAAAACACAATTACTTTCTTTTTGGGAATAAATGTTATCAATAAAATTTAGGAACAGCAATGGGGACCAGTTGTGCCCCAACATTTGCTTGCCTCTACCTAGGTAAATGGGAATTTGAACATATTCTCAATAGTGCTGAAATAAATGACTCCATCTCTCTATGATTTAGATTCATCGGTGATGTGTTCCTCCTTTGGGAGGACACTGAGATGAAACTCATAGAATTTATGCAAAAATTAAATAAGAATGAATGGAACTTAAAATTCACTTACAGTTACAGTAAAAATGAGATTACTTTCTTAGATTTACGCATTATCAATAATAACAACTGTTTAAAAACAGCCACATTTTGTAAAGACACTGCAGGGAATTCCCTATTATCATTTGACAGTCACCATCCAAAAAAATTAATACACAATATACCCTATGGCCAATTTCTGAGACATAAAAGAAATTGCTCGGAGATTGAACAATTTAAAATTGAAGCAGGGGCTTTAAATAAAAGATTTAGAGCAAGAGGTTACACACAACAATGTTTAACAAAAGCTTTTAATAAGACCAAGAGCAAGAACAGGGAAGACCTAGTATATGAGAAATTAGAAGATACATCAAATTCATCTCTAGTTCGATTCATAGGAACTTACAATCAAAAGTGGCAGGATATTCATTCAATCCTAAACAAGCATTGGCATATATTATGGATTGATAAATCGATTGGGAAATTTGTAGGTGAATCTCCACTAATGACCCCAAAAAGAGCACCTAATTTAAAAGATTTTCTGGTTCAGAGCCACTTTGAAAACAAAACCACAGGAAATTGGTTAACCAATAAAAAGAATGGGAATTTTAAATGCTCCCACTGCTCAGTTTGTACCAATATGCTAGTAGGCAAGAACTTTTGTGACAGACTTGGATCCTTCCATACAGTAAAGGGATGTATAACTTGCAAGAGTGAAGGAGTAGTTTATATGGTCTCCTGCAATTGCCCTCGGTACTATATAGGTAAAACCTATAGGGAGCTCAAAGAAAGAATAAAAGAACATAAAAGGGATATAAAAAATAAATGTACAAAAACTAGCAGTGTGGCGCGTCACTTTGCAGATTTTCATAATAGTGACAAAAGAATTTTAAAATTCAGAGGTTTGGAAATAGTGGACCTAAAAGGTAGAGGAGGCAATCTAGATCAGATTCTATTGTGCAAAGAAAGTAAATTGATTTTTAACCTTAAAAGTCTAAAACCAGATGGCTTAAATGAAGAGTTAAATTTTGGCTCTTTTCTAGGAGATTGAAGTAATATACAGAATAACAATATCTGTTAAAAAACAGGTATCTATCTATGATCTTATGAGTGAAAAATTCAGAGTATTTGATTCGAACCCATTTTCTATAATAAAATAAGTAGAAATGTTATTGACCCTGAAATGTATGAAGCAACAACATTAGAGTATTTAACATAGAAAATGTGCGATTTTATTATATCATATGTTTGAAAACAGCAAAGCAATGTAAATAGTTATATTTGTTTAACATTTCACCTGAATGGCTTAAATATGTGGTTATAAAGTTTTTGAAGGCGGAGCATAGTGTTTAAATTTCATGGAGAGCAATCTCCAACCATGCACAGCCGGAAGAAGCCCGAATGGAACCCGGGTGAAACGCGCGTAGCTGCTTGTTTGTTTGTTTGTTGGTTGGAGCGGTGCAACAGCTGAGCACCGTCCAACAGCTGATCCCCCAAGAAAGTCACACTTCCGCTGAAAGTTAAGGCGTGCGGATGCACTGAAAGAGCCGAAAAACTGTGGATGAACAGCCAAGGTGATTACCCCAATCCCGGTCTTGGTTGAAACAGTTGGAAGCAACGAGCAGGTAGATATGGCACCACGACATCATGCTATCATAACACAGAGGAAACAGGTACTTGTTCATTATGTCTCTACATGCTAAACAGAGCTGTCACAATCAAGTTAAATGTGGTATGGAAAAGTTGCCATTTTGTTGAAAGTGATACAGTTACAAGTCTGCATTGAGAGTGCGAAGATACAAGTTACAACCTGCTGTGTGAGTGTTGCAAAAATTTGGTGCTGCTCCTGCATTAACCTTGATTTCCATTTTGGGATTACAAATATGCCAAACTAAGGCATTTGAATCTATTTAATACCGGAAAATTAACGGACTATCTTACTAATCCTTATTAACAACCCGGGTTGTGGACTTTGAGCTTCAATATTTGGGGGTTACGCTTATGATTCATTGTATTGCTGATACTTATATATAAACAAAATGAATCACGCATTTTTAGAGAGTTTGTAATTTATTGACTCAGAATTCTTTTTTTGTCTAACATATTATTCTTCCTGACATAGTTGGGTGCTGGAAAAATTAGGGTCTTTTCATTCTTGTTCATTTGCATATTAATCAAACACCCTTATCCTTGCACTATACTGAGATGTGTGTTCTTATATAGGATACACGATATTCAATCTCGGTATATATAACTGTGACATTAATTAAACTAGGGGTGCAGGTACAACATATATAAATTTGAATTCTGAATATATATATATATATATATATATATATATATATATATATATATATATAATCACAGTGCATGTAAACCTATAGCTTTTTAATTGTACAAAAAAATCTCAATATTTGCTCATTGGCATCCCCTGATTCAACTAAGACCAAACATGCAATGTGGTAACTCTCATTTGGTATAGCAGAACTGCCCAAATTTGCAAAATGAATCTCCAAAAATATATATATTTTCAAAGAAGACAAACCAAGGTATTGATCTAGGCTGATTTTGTTATATTGAAGCTGACATTTGGACAGCAAATGTGATCATAAAAAAAAATAGTTCTTTATTTACAAATGTTGGGTTTCTCACTGCAATAATTTACACACAACTACAGCATTCATAAGACAAATGGTTATAAAAGCATGTCTAGGATCCGCTTTATTCAGCAATGGCAGACATGCATGTCTTTGCTATTGGTTTTTGGTAATTAGAAGGCTGCTAATTGCAGCTGCCCACCATACTTTTGAAATTTCCAGGAGTGAATGGGTTATCAGCTGTGAAGGGTATTGTTTGCTGTAGTGTAGTATCTAGTATAGCACAATTCGCTTCAGAGATAATAAACCAAATTATAATGGAACAATATAATATAGTACCTGATTCTTAGACACAATTGAAATGCTTTTTTTATAAATGGCTAAAGGTAATAGAGGCGCAGTCGATAAATGTACAACTCCAAATTATCAAACCATTAATAAAATCTAAGCTAGTAATACAATGGATTTTTAAAAAGGAACTGCCGGCCACTTGGAGGCCTATACTATAAACGCTTATCCTTTTCTGGGTTGCCCCTCTCCCACTCCCTCCCCCTTCTAGCACAACTCATGTACCCTGTTTTTTTGTGTTTTTTTTTCTGCTTTCTCTTTCCTTGTCTTGTTATGTTTCTTTTCTGGTTCTTTTGACAAAGTATATATACCCTGATGAACTACTGTCCCAAGTTAAAAAGTTTTTGATGACTAAATTGGAATGTTGATATACACTTAGTAATATTCAAGCATAAGGGTAAATTATGTATAACGGAAAATGTCTGAGAAGAATCATATGACAAGAATATGACTATGTAAACTAAGGACACATAGAGTTATGTTAAATGTGAATGCCTAGAGTAACAAGACCTGTGATACAGGAGATAAATAAGAAAGTCTTCCTATTTATTTTTTTATTTTATGATGCTTTCCTCTGGGCTGTTAATATGTCTTGTTTATGTTATGTTGGTGTAATTTTGCACATCAATTCAATGTATAAACATGGTCAATTACTGTATTTCTGTTTAATTTAATTTGCAATTTAGGGCTTTTTAATAAAAATATTATAATTTTTATTATTTCCTGCAGTGTCAGGATCCCTCCTAACCCTTCCATCTCAATGATTCCTTCCAAAAATCTTAATACCTCCCCCCGGGCGTGTTATGCCTTTATTTTATTTTCTGTAGTGTTGGGATACCTCCTTACCTTACCCAGCTCCATCTTCCAAACAATCTGTTATTTTAAAAAAGTCTGTAGTGTAGGACCCACTCCCCCTCCAACCAAGAATACAGTTTCTGTAGTATAAGGACCCATCCCTCCCTTTCCCCTACCATGAGTATTTGCCCCATAGATGAGCCATATACCTGCCTCCTTCCACCCCTTCCAGCTCCATGGCATCATTGATACAGAAAGTGACACTGGCTGTGTCACTGTCTGTATCAATAGACGATCTGGCTTTATATGGTAAGGGAGCACAGCAGGGACCATACTATGTGCCACAGTATTGGCTGTAGGTATTACATCAGCTGGGCAAAAAATGGTGTGACATAGTACCCACTTGCTTTTGGCTCATGGGCCTAAAAAAGAAAGAATCTATAGTTCATCAGACAAACAATAAAGCAAATGAACCAATTGATAACTACCAGTTAATCATTATTACTGTGTTGATGTCATGACAGGAAATACATTTTTTTTTTTTTTTAATTGTGGGGCTCTGCTTAAGTTTCAATGGTGATGAAATGTTTCAAAGTGTAAGTATTTGAAGTTGGTATGATAATTGAAAGGGAGTTTTGTGATACCTCAGTCAAAATAAGGGACTCTCTACTTTCAAAGGAGTGGTCACTTTTACTTTTTGCTAACTAAATTGGGTACTTTTTATGGTGGTCAGAACACTGGAAAGGCACCTTATAGACTTTAGTATATAATGTATCCTTCAATTCCCTATTTTATAAAAATTGTTTAGCTTTTACTTCTCATAGGAAGGTTTCAACCTTTTAAAAATAAGATGCTTCATGTCCTCTTAGTAAAGCAAGTGAAAGATAAGCCCTCCTTAACAGTAAAACTCTACTAATACAAGTAAATAAATAAATATATTCTATGATCATGATCACCATTCACAGTGAAATGTTACTTGTGGTAATACTGGATATAGCTGCTCCATTAAAGCCATCTCCCCATCTAATATAGAAACATAGAAATATAGATTTTGACTGCAGGTAAGAACCATAGGCCAAACAAGTCTGCCCACATTTCCTATAAAGTATAAGTTGGATAAACTAATACTTATCCCAAGCATTCATGAAGTGCCCCACAGTTTTTGCCTTTACCATCTCTAAATGGAAGTTTATTCAGTGAATCAACTCTCTTTTCTGTGAAGTGCTTCAGCAAATTACTTGAACCTGCTATTCTTCAATTTGAGATCACGTTGACCCTATTCAGCAAAGATAATGCATTAAACAAGTCTTTGTTTTATCCACGCTGTGGAGGTTTGTTAATTAGATCTGACCTACCTATAAGATTGCTTCTTGCTACAGAAAAATTATACTTTACATATCATTATTTATCTGATAACATAACACTACACTTGTGTACTGTCTACACATTTGTTTTATTCATCTTAAATATATTATATTATGCTAAACATATAAGAAGCAAACAAATGGTGTCCTTGATTATATCCATATACAAGGGCAGTTCTTCTAGGGTTGAAAGTATCACCTATTTACTAATAAAGATTTACACACTATTTTCCTTCTGTGATATTTTTTCTACATATTATATCTTGGGATTATATTATAACTATTGTTTTCCATAACTCAACTTTGCATGATTTCACATTTATTTTATTTAAACTTTTCTTTTATGTTATTACAATAAACAATACCCTATGCAATATTCCAGTATAGAAAATGAAAATCTCTATAAAGGTTGCATTACCTAACTACTACACTTCAAAATATATCATAGGTTTTGCTGAGTATATAGCAATTCCCTTACATTTCTTTTCTGGCTTACTATATTAAAGATATAAATCACACATTTTATACTTATTGTACACATCCATCTAGGATTGCACAGCAGTACGCTAGGTGTAATTATTTTCTAATTTGCACTGGAGATTTAATAGTAATAAAGTAATAATGACCTATAAGGTGCCCCTAATGTCATTAAGGTAATTTCTATTTCTAAACAGCTTTCACTTGGATTTAAACTTCCATTTAATCAGATACATTGCAATTGTTATACTTTTAAATTTCCAATTGCCTTTAACAGTACTGGCTAAAGACAGCTATTGACTGCTGGATACAATCCAAACAGACTGCGTTTTCTTTTCTAATCATTTTTGTAAAGTTGCTAGATTAGGTTCAGATAAAACTAATATAATTAAACCTTATTTTAGTGGAATTTGCTAGTATTACTTAGTAATATAAATGTTGTCAATTTGCATCTCTTGACATCCAGGTGAAAAATATAACATACGCAGAGCATACTATAGATGATAGATAGACAGACAAGCAGATAGATAGATAGCTAGATAGATAGATAGACAGACATACAGATAGATAGACATAAAATGAAAGTCATAAACATTTTTAATAGAGGGACATTAAAATAGTTGTTAAAGTGATAAGTTAAGATGAGTCAAAATATTTAATTTTACAAATAAATCAATTGGCAGTTATTACAGAATCCTGTGTTGAAGCCCTTTTTAGACTACATTTTTTTTTGGGGGGGGGGGGGGGTTCTGAGCTGCACGCTTCTTTAGCAGCCCATGCACTTTGAGACCATGCAAAGGCAGAAGAGGTTTGCGGTCTTGAAACTTGTTCGCCCAACCTCACAGTTAACATTGCACAATTTGCAGATTGTGCAATGCCGCCACTTGCTTTTGGACGGCCAATAGCGGCTGTGAATCATTTCGATCCTATTGAGATGATGGTAATCCACCACCTAAAGTATTGCGGAAAGGTTAAACCGCTGCTACTAAACTAGTGTTTCAGGTCCGCTTTGAGCAGCACCGAAGCAGCTATTGCTGCTTGTTAAATGGAGCCCCATATATTAAGTTAGAATATGTCCAACAGCACTACCTGAAATGCACAAAGCTGTTTTATTTTTCAAATAATTTATATTTTCAAAAGGTTAATAGTTTTTCATTTATCATGAAAGAAACTGTAAATACCAAAATGTGATTGCAACAAGGTGTTTGCATTTTATTAATTGCATTAATAATGATTAGAATCTGTGTCTGTCATGCATTTTCCCACCAGAGTCTTGCTATGGTTATATTCCTAAAGGGACAGTATACTGTAAAATAGTATAAAATATATCAAATGTATTTTCAAATTTATTTGTGTCTATGAATTAGCTGTATTTCTGCATTGAAACCATAACATATTAAAATGGATTGAGCTTGCCGGTAAAAGCAAATCTTATTAGTTTATCACTTTGTGTACACACACATGCTCATTATTATTATTATTATATTATTATTATTGTTATTATTATTATTATTATATCTGTCTGTAAATCAAAGCCCAACACTTAGAGAGAATACAGAAACATTAAACATTTTTAGCTATATCTTCTACACCCCACTGGGAGTGTAATTTATTGTACTGGCTGTGTTTACCTGGCTTGCTAATAGCCTATACTTAAGTATAAAAACTTTTAATATAGGTAGAGATACCACAGGATAAATCAGATATTTCAAACGCTGAAATAATGGTAAAGGATGTACTTGTAAACATTTTAATATACCCCAGCAGGTAAAATGGATCATTCTGAACAAATTTAAGGGGAGAACATTTAAACTGTCCCTTTAAGTTCTAACTATATCAAGAAATCCAGATAAAGATAATGCAGCATGCTATCCCTTGACTTTTCACAATGCACTAAGAATTCAGTCCTTACTTGTACTAGCAAGTCAGCTGGGCTCTACAAGTTGCCTACTTATAGATGGTACTCCTCTGCAAATGCACCCCATAATGACTTTATCAAATAATTTAAAATAGAATGTAATTTAATTTCTTTTTTAAATATCATATCATATATACATTTTCTGCATATGATATGGAGTACAATATACTGTATGTGTTATATCTTGCATTTGATGTTGCATTCTAATGTATATTATTGCCTTTGTGTGTGTGTGTGTGTGTGTGTGTGTGTGAGTGCGTGTGTGAGTGCGTGTGCGTGTGCGTGTGTTTCAATAATCACGTAATTTTTTTTGTCATTTTAAAATTAGATTTTCAATCCCTCCTTAAACAAAGGATTATTTATTTTCTTGGGTGGGAATTCGTCATATTTTAATCTTTGTTGACTTGTCAAATAATGACAGTGAGAAAGAATTAAATAGATCACAGATAAGTAATCTGGAAGCTGATATTGTAAATTTACTCATGCAAAGTTCAGTTTCATAGCTTGATGAAAATTTTGATTTGATGAAAAGTAAATGTTAATGCAATTCAGGCAAATGACAAATGTATCCTCAGAATGTAACATAGGAAGTCTTTTATTATCATTGATGAAAATATACTCTTTTTTTATGAATAGTAATAAAACATGATGTGTAGTGTGTGTATACACTCTATAACTAAGAAAGTTAGAGATGTGATTAGATTGATTTATGTGTTTTTCTTAAAGGAAGCAAAGGATATTGGATTTTAGAAATACATTTGTGTGGTGCAGAGCAAAGATTTTTTTTAAGATTGTGCCATTTATCTAGATCTAACAATTGTATTCTGTGGAACATAGTAATATAAGTGAAAATAGCACACTGAGTCCTATCTATTTTAAATAAATAAATAAATATATATATATATATATATATATATATATATATATATATATATATATATATAAAAATATATATTTATTTATTTATTTATTTATTATGTAAACAAGCAGAAGAACAATTTTAGCAAACAGATCTAAATTAAAATGAAAAACTATTACTATAGAAAATTTAATTTTACTAGAAGGATGAACATGAATATTTTACTGTTTACATATTATAATAAAGTCTCCTATACATATTTAGGGCCATATTACTAATGGAGTGCAAAATATTGTTTGCATGAGCAAATGTGTGCTGGTATTACAAGTAGTTAGGTGCAATGCAAACATGACCGCGTGTTCACATTGCACGGAAGCTTTACGCTCACAAGAGCATGCTACCATAGGCTTTAATGGGAGCCTCTTTCTCATTCCGTCAGGCACGGCATGAAAACCTAGCGCAGCGAAGGGGGATAAGTCCCGCAGCAATGGACAGCAAATTTAAATATATATGTATATGAATATATACATATATGTATATATACACATAAATATATATGTATATAAGCATATACATATATATTTATAGTAATAACACAGTCGCCATAGACCATAATGTTTCATTTATAGGATAATTATCCTTTAACTTGAAGCAGGTTTCTAAAAATTGATGAAATTAGGAATATGAATATATTGAAACAGTAACTGCAAATATAGAAAATGTAATAACAAAGAACTGGGAACACGTATAGAATCTAAAAATTTTATTAATCTGTGAACAAGGAATATGTGTCTAAATTCACATGGTTTTCTTCCGATGCGCACACTTAAAGGTAAAGGGAATGTTGTTGTTAAGCATAAAATCTTAATAAAAATACTAGTGAAGTTTGTCTTTGTTCATTTATACAAATGTATAAAAAAATAAACTAAACTTTTAAATACAATTATAACTTTTAGTATCACCCTTTCTTCAATTAGATTTATTATCTAGTTCAAATACATTATACTAGGTGTTTTTTTAGAAACATTTGGTTCAGACATTTTATGATCTCTCTAATTACATTTGACTGCATTAGCTCACTATAAAAAATAGCCCCTAATTTTTGGCATACAGTTTTAAAAGCTGAAAAAAATATTAATGTGATGAAAAGTAAAGGGTAAGCTAAATGTTCCACTATTCATAATATATGATTTTTAAAATTAGTACTTAAAAGTTTCTGCTACTTTTTAAGATATATTGTACTGTACCTTTTGTACAGTACTTTTTACCTTTAAAACCAAAATTACAATACATTTGATATTATATTATACTGTTTAAAAAAAGCATTTAAATAAAATTGCAGGGATCCCAGAATCTATTATAATTTATTAAAAATGTGTAATTTGAAGAAATTGTTCTTAATCGTCCTTCATACATTTTCTCTTTTGATACCGATTTCACAAAAAAGAACCGTTAGGTGCAAATTAAATAAAGCTTTCTGTGAAGGCATACTATTTGACACGTCTTTTGACAGGATGAGTGGATTAAAAAGGAATCAATTGTAACAAGGGAAGGGGGTTCTCCTACCTAAAAGGGAACAGAAAAGGGCCGAAGGCTAACTGGTTCTTCAGGGTGCTCCAAGTTGGCTACAAGTCAAGCATTATGGACAGGGTAAAGACAGATGACGGAATAGAGCAAATAGAGAGAGACATGGACATAAAGTAGGAACTCTGACAAGACTTTGGATTGAAGGGGTAAGTTCATAAAAAACGAATATATATATATATACAGGGGTCAAGTACTACAAAAACAAGTGTGGGAACTCACCAAGACTTCCATCTCCCTTAAAATTAATATTGTTTTACACAAACTGTATTTATATGTATATAATCTATACACTTTGGCTAATGAAAGCAAATTAAATCCAATGAAGGGTTGAATGGTTGAATTTGGGCCTGAGACTCCTCCTTTATCACAGAGTCTCACCCACTTAAGGTGCAATAGTCCTATTGCTGCTGAGGGGAGCTAAATAACCCTAAGCAAGCCACACAGAAATGTAAGCACAATGTGTTCTACACAGTGTGGGGTGATCACACAGCAGGGCAGCTGACAGGCTTGCATTTAATGTATTCTAGGAAATATTACTGTATGGACTAAGGAGAGAGAAAATAAAAGACAGGGTTTTATACAGCACTCATGCTTACTTGAAAATTAAACAAAAGTTAAAAGGTAATACTTTAATAATAACTTTTTAAAAATAGGGAAAACATCCCTAGTTACATTACTAAATAACCCACAACAAACTGTGCAAATAAGTGTGGCATAAGTCACCCCTCTGTTTCCTGGCCGATAGCAGGAAACATCAGCTTCAGGTGGCTGGAGTGACTGTACGATTCTTAAAGTTTAAAACAAACGCGTTTCGGCTAATTAAAAGCCGTTCTAAATGTTAACTTCACAGAGTGGAAATTAATATTAGGTTCTTTTTCTTACTTATGTCACTCGCCACTACTGATCCCAGCCACTACCTGCCCACACCACACCCACTATTCCACCTCTGTTTGCAATTGATTTAACAAAAATAAGTGCATAGCAGTTAATAAGATCAACTAGGGGTTTTGGGGAAGTCAACAGCTAGATGGAAAAAGCAAGTTGTTTACACTGAGGGAATGCAGAGAATGATATTAGTCATGGAAGGTCATAGCAGACCTGGAGATTTTTTTAAAATAATTATCATCCCTCTCTTAACTCTTACTCCACTCCCTCCCCTCTTCAATCTCTCTTATTACTCCCTTCTCTCTCTGGCAATATCTTCTTTTTACACTCTTTCTCCTCTCTCATATATCTTCTCTTTCTTCCCCACTTTCACTTTTCCTCTCCAATCCCTTTCTCTGCTCCTGTTTATCCTCTCATAAGTAACAGTCTAAGCACTAATGGGGTCCCTACATCTCTAGAGGAATAACATATCCTTGCCGATTCATGGATATATAATATCTATTCAGATAATATTTTTATCACATAGCCCAAAGTGTGTTAGTGCTGCAGTAAGAGTGTACATTTATCAAATACAATGTGCTTACTTTGCTACTTACAGCACCCCACGGTGAGTGAATGTTGATTCAACTTAACTCACTAACTTTCACTCGCCACTGTTAAATTTCCACTCATCGCTGGCTAGTGGGCAAGTGGAAATGTTGAGTCCTATACATATAGGCATAGATTTATTCTTATGTATGTATGTATATATGTATGTATATATATATATATATATATATATATATAAATTGAGAGCAGATTGCACTCCAAGCTAACAAATGTTCCAATACCCTGGGTGCTGCAAAATAGGCATACAAAACAGAAAAAACAAAGCGCACTCCTAGGGAACCTTTTTCAAATCCTTTTACTGGTGAACGTTTTTGGACATATCACGTCCGTCCTCAGACCAAAAAAGAGATCTTTTTTGGTCTGAGGACGGACGTGATAGGTCCGAAAACGTTCACCAGTAAAAGGATTTGAAAAAGGTTCCCTAGGAGTGCGCTTTGTTTTTTCTGTTTTATATATATATATATATATATATATATATATATTTATATATATTAGTAAAGAATAAAAGGTAAGCGCTGCCTAGCATATAAATACAAGTGTAAAAAAATATTGGTACACACAATACAAAAATATATAATAATATATAATAAAAACAAGATTTCATAAGCACATAGATAAAGACATGAGTAAAGTTCATAAAAAATTCCTGGTATTCTTAATTCATCCGGTCCCCGTAAGGGTGTGCACTTACTTGAAGTTACCTCAATCAGTATGAGGTAAGTAAAGATGTAATCCCTTGTTTGTTTCACACTAGAAAAGCCTCTAGAAAAGCCTCTTGTATGGAGTGAGATGGCCCCTTTAAACCTTGCAATATCCACCGGTAGAGAAACTTTCAGATCCTCTAATCCTTAGAGTGAGGTAGATACTCGATAGGAAGGCATGCAAAAATAAAAGGACACTAATAGTGCATTACCCTTTTATTAAATGTGACAAATAACACACCTGTAGATTAAGCCTACTCACAAGTAAACCCTCAATTAATGAGGTAAATCAAGAGCATATAGACAAGTTAAGGCCAATAGCAGCAGTAGTGAAGCATTCAATCGATAGCAGCAGAAAAATCACCTTACGCGTTTCAAAGGCATATAAGACTTGTGTCTGCCTTCTTCATCAGAGGTATGATTTGCTATGAGACTTGATTGTCTATTTACGGACACCAAGCGTGATTACATCATAGAGGAAGATCTCACAGTTGCTATAGAGATCATAATAACTTTATGTGGCTATTAGCAGATACAAAATAACAATTAAAAGCGGAACATTTAAAAATGAGGTGGCACGATTATATAATAATAAAGAAAAAAAGAAAAAAGGGGGGAATAATGTATCTTATGCATATAAGTTAGATCTGTTCTGGTTCAAGATATATGAATATGTAAATGTATATGCATATATAAATCTTAGACTAATGAAGCATATAGATTGTTTTTCCTACATGTCCCTGCTATCCATGGCTGATTGATGCTTTTAATTTTTATTTGCACTTTAATCTAGTTATAATGTTTTTAATGTTTTGCACCCCTGCATTGTGATCTATACTGTGATCAGTATTTGTTGCTGTGGCTAATAATTATGGGCCATCATGTAGCGCCTAATACTTTAATGTTGGGCTTTTGCGCCCGCATATTTCTGCCTTTATAGCCGGGACTTATTAGCCTGGTGCAGTTACGGAGATATTGTATACCGGTTGCTATGGTAACCGGACTAGGCGTGATTGGGCGACGTGATGCTACGTGGTCACGCAACGCAGTGACGTCATGACGTCACTGCGAACCCAGTGGATCGCATACAGGAGTGTGAAACGAAGATGTATATAAGTCTGCGGGTGTTGAGGTATGATAGGTGAGTTGTTGGGCATTAGGTTGTCTATAACTTTATGACATTTGACAAAGGTGTTATGTGAACTTTTTGATACTCATTAAAAGCTACGTTTTATTGTGAACAGTGAGTGCCTTTTTTTCTTCTGGATTTTTTTATATATATATATATATATATGTGTGTGTGCAGAAAAATCAAATCCTCCCTCCAATCCAGCCACCTGGGTGCAAATATAGTGACACTTTTTTTTTTGATCTGAAGAAAGGGACTTGATCTGAAGAAAGTTGACCTTTTTCTCACAAAATCCTGAGAGTGCATTATTATTGAAAGTATACTTATGGCTTTTTGCACCCAGGTGGCTGGATTTGGAGGGAGGATTAGTTTTTTCTACACATAAATAATATATATATATATATATATATATATATATATATATATATATATATATATATATATATATATATATATATATATATATATATATATATATGTGTGTGTGTGTGTTAATATATGTATATATACATACAGTATTTACACATAAATATATATGTATGTAAGCCTTCACATATAAATTTACTTGGAACACACAGTTCCAATAGACCACAATGTAAAGGCACTTTTTAGTGCCGTTTTTTTTCTAAACACCCCACTCCCACCAACTTTACCTCCAAAATACTGCCAAGTTAAGTAATTTTATTAAAAAACAAAGATGCTGCTATCTTTATTTTTTTATAAAATACACTACACCATATTTTGGGGGCATTTGGAGCACATATATAAAATTAACCAGAGATCAGAGCTAGAGGAGAAGACAGGGATAAGTTGCTGAGAAAGAGGGAGATGTATTGGATATTTAAACTTAAGACTTGTCTCCCTACTGGCCTTAATTCTGAATATGATCTTATTAATTACTGGCAGTAATGTGCATCTGCCTCCTTCAGCAACAATCCCTGGGCCTTTGAATATATATATATATATATATATATATATATATATATATATATATATATATATATATATATATATATACAAAATAAACAGATAGAGTCCAGCACTTATTGAATTGCTTTAACCTGGCTGTGTGCTCGTTACAATGGGCTATCAGCAAAAACCCAAACAGATACAGTCCATATGTAGAAAGTAACAGCACCACTGCATCAATTTTCTTAAAGGTGAATTATTTCTTTATTGGAGATATCACAACAATAAAACAGCGACGTTTCGGACCTACATGGTCCTTAATCATGCATAGTTAAAACACAGTAAAACACACATTTAAAAAGGGTGGTATGACCAATCAGATTTCAGCTCACATTCTTAATTGAATTAACCCATGCCTATCCAGGCAAGATAATATACATATTACTTTTTCTATTAGTGGCCTCTAGTGGTACCATATTGAATAACACCCTATCAAAATTTATAAAAACAAATACAGATCGTAGTCCCTATTCAGACCATAAGGGTACAATGTATTCAATTTCTTGATCCACCAAACTTCTTTTTGTTTTAGTTTAAGTTCTCTGTTACCCCCTCTTCTGTGTGTGGGGATATGGTGGATTACTTGGAAGCGCAGCTGACTAACAGTGTGTCCCATTTGGGTGAAATGTGCAGATACTGGCAGAGACATATCTTTAGATTTAATTGATGCCTTATGCTGACTAAACCTATCCCTGGCGGCTTGGGTGGTCTCTCCGATATAACAGAGGCCACATGGACATTTGAGTAGATAGATTACATAATTGGTTTGACAAGTGTATAGACCATTGATGGTGTACTGTTTACGTTTGTCATTTTGGGCCAAATATTTACCTCTAATAACTGAATTACATTGTGCACAGTGCAGACAAGGATAACATCCTTTATTGGGAGTAGTCAAATAGTTAATTTCAGATTGTTTAGTTGTCCCCACATCTGCTCTGACTAGATTATCCCTTAGATTTCTCACCCGTCTATAGGATGGCATTGGTGGTAATTTGAAAGACTGAACCTCAGGATTAAATTTAGTTAATAGATGCCAGTGTTTTCTTACTGCTTTAAAAATATGTTGGCTTCGCTGACTATATTCCATAGTGAGCACCAATCTATTTACATCATTTCTGGTTTTAGGTTTGGCTTTACTTTTATCAAGATCCATGATACTTTTATTTATAATCTCCTGAGGATAACCTCTTTCAATAAACTTCTTACCCATAGATTGTAGCCTAGAGGGCAATCTGTCCTGATCACTCACTATCCTTTTAGTGCGTAGTAACTGGCTTCTTGGGATAGAATTGAACACTGTCTCCGGATGGAAACTTTCATACCTCAAAAGAGTGTTTCTATCTGTAGGTTTAGTAAAGAGATCAGTGTTCAATTTATCATCTTGTATATAAACAGTGGTGTCCAAAAAATTAATCTCATGAGATGAATATGTAAGTGTAAACTTGATGTTTGTCATTGAGGCATTAATTTCATCCACAAACTGTGTCAAAGACTCCAATGAGCCCCCCCATATGCCAAAAATATTGTCTATATACCTTAGCCATAGCTTACAACAAGAATTGAATGACTTATTGATGTAAACAAATTTATTTTCAAAGCCACTTATGAACAGATTGGCATATGAGGGAGCTACATTGGAGCCCATGGCCGTACCCTTCTTCTGCATATAATAGGTGTCCTGAAACAAAAAATAGTTGCAGTATAAAACCAGTCTTAACAAATCATCAATAAGATCTATCTGTGTTAGGTCATACAATTTACAATTGTTCACAAAACTTCTCACAGTATCAAGGCCTGCCTCATGAGGGATAGAGGTATACAAATTAACCACATCTAGAGAAAAGATAAACCAACTTTCTTCCATTTTTACTTTTTCTAGTTTTATCAGGAAATCATTGGTGTCTTTTATAAAAGACTTCTGTTCTTTAACCATTGGAGAAAGAATTCTATCCAGAAAAATTGACACATTTGAAAAAATGGACTCTGTGCATGCCACAATAGGCCGCCCTGGTGGGGATGACATATATATATATATATATATATGTGTGTGTATATATATACATATATATATATATATATATATATATATATATATATATATATATATATATATATATATATATATATATATATATATTCACTTATACATTTTAGCTTTTATATTGGGTATTACATCTAGTGATTTTTCCTATATCACTGATTTGATATTTGACTTTTAGGATTTAGATTTGAGTTAAACATTTGTACTCCCATAAGTATTTTTTACATTACATTCTACTATTGCCTATTTATATTTTTTCTATTAACATAAAGTCGTGTATACTTTATAAACTTACATATAGACTACTATTGTATATAATAATAGTTTAATGTAAATATACGCATGTTGTTACTTATATACTGTTATATAGTGCTGAAAAGCATTTAGGGTGTTGAATAAGAGACTGCGCTCTTTTATATTTAATATTTGCATTTTTGGGCACATATTATTCTAAAGACAAGACTTAGACATTTTTATGTACAATCACACCTTTATGTACTATTCAGCTCACTATTTAATTTATTATATTGTTGTGTTGTATTTCTGCAGGATTTGAGAAATGAGAAATGCCTAGCACTTTAAATTTTGTAGTAAGAAATCTGCATCACTAACACTCCCTTGTTTTTAAACCAATCAGGGTTACCCTTCTGCTTTTTAAGGTGCACAAGTGTATTGTATGATAGCTATGATTACGGCCCACGGGCCGAAACATGTTAGCTGATACTGTGTTTTTTTGATGCTGCTTGAAGTGCTCCATTTTTGTACTTGCCTATATATATATATATATATATATATATATATATATATATATATATATATATATATATATATATATATATATATATATATATATATATATATTTATATAAAACAGCATATACATATATATATATTTAAGATTGCTGCCGATGCTGCGCCACTTACCCCCTTCCCTGTGCGAGGTTATAATGCTGTCTCTGATGGTATAAGAATGAGTCACCCATAGGAGCCTAGCGAAGCGCACTCTGGTGAGTGCGCTTTCACATTGCTGGTATCTTGTCATACCAGCACACATTAGCGTGCACTGGTATTACAAAGTGGAGTGCAAATATTGCTTTCATGAAAGTGATATATTTGACTATACTGGCCCATGAAGTCATGCATAATGTGATAAAGTTTAATAATCATTTGATTCTAGTAAAATGTTCAGGGCTTCAGGCTACAAACGATTGTAAACATCATAACAATCATTTAAACATGATCTATAAAACATCCATCAATCTTGTATAATCAAAACAATGATATTGATATTGAGATCGCAAATAAATCAAATAATGAAAAAATTTAAGTTTGAGTTACCAAACGTCATATGAGACAAAGTGTTACCATTTTTCAGGAAAGTTGTCCTGAAGAGTTTAAAACAAACAGTAAAAATAAAACTTGTGTAAACACTCTATTGAACCATACTCCATTGTTAATGGGAGGGGTCTACAAAAGCGTCAGACATAAAAATACCCTTCACAACCTAAAGTGGGTGTGAACTAATGTCATAGTAACCATAACAGGGGAGGAGTAGTAATTTGTTGAACCGAATCCAGTCAATGTTAAGTAAGGGGGATTGTCAATTCCTAGAATATGTCTAGTATGTATCCTACTCCAACTTACTAACTTAACATTGACTCCCCCTTACAAACTTAACATTAATGCTAATATCCAAATTACAAATGTTGTGCTGTTAAAATGACCGTAATTTCGTTTGAAGTAATTTAGGCTCCCTATATTTTCTATGGGTAGCGGTAATATGCACTCATATAATAAGTTGAAATTAAATGTGATTGCGTGAACCTTAAAGGTCACTTAAAGAGTTTGTCCAGAGGAAACAGATGCACTAAACTACACTATGAACCCTCAAACCGCCACTTCCCACATTGCAAACTACCTCTTTACACTATTAACCACTAAACCACCACACCTCATGTCGCAAACTAAACCTCTACACTATTAACCCCTAAACCACCACACACCCCACCACAAAGTAAGCTTCTACACTGTTAACCTCTAAGCCCCGACACCCCCACATCGCAAAGTATGTAACTCAAAATATACTAACCCTTCCTTTGCCTGATTTGCATGGTCAAATACAAATCAGCCAATAGAATGAAAGCTCTGTTGACTGATTTAAATTTTAACATGCAAATCAGCTAATAGGAATGCAAGGGTACCTCGCATTCAAAATTCAGTGTGCGGCTGGTGACCGCATGAAGAGAACCTCCATTTTGATGATGGATGAAGGCTGCCACCCTGGGATGAAGATAAGAAGATGGACTGCAGCAAGGATTAAGAAGGACCACCTACAGGATGAATATAGAGCACAGACATCATCTTTGGTGAGTACCATCTTGGGGTTTAGCGTTAGTTGTTTTTTTTTAGGGGATAGGGTTTAAGATTAGTTGTTTGTTTTTTTATCTGGACAGCAAAAGAGCCAAATGCTTTATAAACTAGGTTTTTTTTAAGATTTTATTTGGGGGGTGCAGTTGGGAGGGTCAATGGTAAAGGCTGGTAGTTTGTTTTTTTTTTTCACAAAAAGAGCTTGATCACTGTAGGGCAATTCTCTACAAAAGGCCCTTTTAAGGGTTATTTTTAGTTTAGTTTTAGAATAGTTTTTTTTATTTTGGGGTGGGTTTTTAATTTTGGAGTTTTAAAATAGGCATGACTTTATTTTTGTTAATTTGTTATTTTTTGTAATTGTAGGGTTTTTTATTTTTGTAATGTTATGGGTTTTTTTTTTTAAAAAAAAGGTAAGGTTAAGCTGGCAGTTTGTGGGGTCAATAGTGTAGTGGGGACATTGCGGTGGGCTATGTGGCAGATTAAGTGTTTTTGTATACGGGTTTATGGCGATTCGGGTTTGCGCACAAGTAAGGTGTTTTTCCACTTTTTTTTCCTTTGACTTCTATGGGGAAATAGGTTATCGCGCACTATAGTGTAAGTTAGTGTTTTTGCGCTCGTCAGTATAGCACTGAAGCAATAACTTTTTACTTTCAATGCTTAATAGCAGCTCAACCCGACGAGTGCAAAAGGCTTACTTCTAGCGTAGTTACCACTCTAAGTGGTAATTAGTGCTCCACATGTAATCTAGCACTTTATCAGTTTCAAAACAATACCAATGACTATGTGAAGCCACTGAATCAACTTTTGAAATTCTATAGTTTAGTGGGATTGATATTTTAATACTTACAAAAGCAGAGGGAAGCAAGATAAAAGACTGCTACAAAAAGGAGCTGTTTGGATATACATGCTTCATAGTGTGGTCTTTAATGGTCTGAATGTGAAGCTAAATTCTGCATGCTTCCTAGAGTGTTGAATAATTCCTAAGGTTGATATATTTATTAAAGGACTTTTTTATACAATTTAAAATAAAATGTATGTTGTAAAATATTTAGTAATTCCTTAATTTTGAGTAAATAAGACAATAATACAGGTACAATTACGTCATGTTTAAACATACATTTTCTATCGGCTAGATTACGAGCTGTGTGTTATGCGCGAAAAAGCCTCATAGCGCTGCTCTTTCCCTACCGCTGGTATTACGAGCTTCCGTAATGCAACAAAAATCACCATCTCCGCTCAAATCCATAATGTAAACCCAGACCCAGTAGTTAATCATATACCGCTAACAAAAATATCCACAAATCACTTCAAAAACATTACACCCAAAACCAGTTCAGGACAGGCTAAGCGAGACAGTATATCCATAGCACAAACCTTCCGGACCTATTATGCCTCACTTTATAACCTGTTGGGGACTCCCGCCCAACCCTGCAACAAAGATACTAGAACGAGAGACATTAATCAGTACCTAGACCAAATAGAGATTCCCTGTATAACTGACAAGCAGTCACAGAGACTTGACTCCCCAATCGAAAGTAAAGAGATCCTACAGGCAATCCATGATCTGCCTCCGGGGCCAGATGGCTATGGAGCCAAATATTATAAGAAATTTGCGCATATCCTAGTACCCAAACTAACAATATTATTCAATTCACTAGGAGAGTCTGGGGGAGTTAGTAGAACAATGCTAGAGGCTTATATAGCTGTCCTGCCAAAACCTGGCAAAACACCAGACACCCCACAAAACTTTCGCCCCATATCTTTACTAAACACGGATGTGAAACTATTTGCGAAAGTCCTCGCAGACAGGCTCAACCCTCTGATTGGTTTGGTGATCTCCCCAGATCAGGTGGGGTTCATCCCCAGTAGGGAGGCCAGGGATAACACCCTAAAAGTTCTGCAGCTTATAACCTATACACAAAACAATAAAATCCCACTCTCTCTGATCTCCACCGACGCGGAGAAAGCCTTCGACAGGGTGGACTGGGACTTCCTCAGGGCCGCTCTGTCGAGGCTGAACATTGGGCAGGCTTTCATAAATAAGATATTCGCACTATACTCAGAACCCACGGCAAAGGTCAGAGTGAACTCAATCCTGTCCGAGCCATTTGAGATCAAGAATGGCACAAGGCAGGGTTGCCCTCTGTCACCAATTCTTTTCGCTCTCACCATCAAAATTTTGGCACAAAAAATCAGACTTCACCCACAGATTAAGGGCATTAGTATAAATGCATCGGAATATAAAGTGGCGATGTATGCAGATGATATTTTGTTCACGATCACTGACATAGAAAACTCGTTAAAACCAATTCTAGACACTTTCACAGAGTATGGCAAACACTCGAATTTTCATTTAAACCTGACTAAATCGGAGATTCTCATGCTGAATACACCTAGCCTAGTGGCAGAGAAGATCAAACACATATGCCCCTTGAGAGTACAACCAACTCAATTAAAATTTCTGGGGATAACCTTAGCAGGCGACTTCGAACAAATGTATACCCAAAACTATAAGACCTTACAAGCCAACATTGTCAGGGATTTGTCATGCTGGAGAAGTAAACCCATCTCGTGGATAGGCAGGGTCCATGTGATTAAAATGAATGTCCTACCCCGAATTCTTTATCTCCTCCAGACCCTGCCAATACCCATACCTAAAACTTTTATCACCCAGCTACAAAGGACCTTAGAGCAATACATATGGGGCACGGTGAAACCGAGAGTACCAAGACAGACTTTATATAGGCCCAGAGGCAAAGGGGGCTTAGGTGTACCAGACATAACGAGGTATAGATTGACGACCATTATACAGAGGCAAATCGACTGGAGTCACAACTCCACAGACAAACAATGGATACAACTTGATAGGGACATTTCTCAGGTACATAACTTGGGATGGTTGGGCTGGATGTGTCCGGCACACAGACCACATTCCACTCAGAACTACCCTCTTATTAGCAAATTTCTCTCTCAGTGGGACAGGTTACTGGCAACTAGCAAACATATATCCTCTAGACCCTCCCCTCTAACACCACTATGAAATAATCCAGAAATAGCGTCCCTCCCTCCCCTAAAATTCTCCTCAAACTACGCTCTTAAACTCCCCAAACACACCTGGAAAACTATCATAGACCAAGGAAAGATAGTCTCGGCTCAGCAAATCCAGGAGAGTGATGAAGGCCTCACACTTAATTGGCTCACGCACATGCAACTATCCCATTACCTAGATAAACACAGGCTAAGCTGCAATATTACGAGACCACTCACAAAATTGGAGACATTATGCACAACTCCTATACCCCCTAGGCACACTATTTCAGTAGTATACGAGTTGTTGTTGGACGTAGGCCCTGAGTCTCTTCCTTCTTATTGCCGCAAATGGCAATCTGAACTGGAAACAGGAATCACTGACAAAGAATGGCAAAACATTTTCATACATCAAAAAAAGGTGTCGATCTCAGCTAGAGTTCAGGAGATGAACTACAAGTTCCTCTCCCGTTGGTATTTAACCGCACTAAGGCTCAAAAAATATATAAACATGCTAACGAGAAAATGCTGGCGAGATTGCGATGAGGTAGCAGGACGGCTACACATCAGGTGGCTTTGCCCCAAGCTAGGCTCATTTTGGGAAGATGTCATATCTCACATAAATAAAACGTTAGCCTCCCAGCTACCTAAATCCCTAGATATTATGCTTTTTCACAAAATCCCAAACCTCAAGGATGACACTAAGACCGCATTACTTTATATCATGATCAATAGTGCTAAAATACTGATTCCACAAAGGTGGAAAACACAGGAAACCCCAACACTGGCTAAGTGGAAGGAACAGGTAGAAGAGATGTTAGACCTAGAAAGATATCATTTTTACAAAACAGGCAGGATAGATAGACATGAGCTAATGCTCATGAGATGGAATGCTGTTAAGATTTGAGATTCCCTGGATCCCTCTCCACCCGAAACGACGACGGCGCTCCCCTGTCCTCATGACCCCTCCCCTCCATCCCCATCCCTCCTCACCTACCCTACATACACCACACTCTCCTGCCCCTCCGGGTCTGTCGGCCACTGGCTAGTACTTTATGAAACTCTTTAATAACCTGTGGCGGGGCATGTCTGCCCTCGGTGTTCTGCAACACACAAAAAACAGCATACCGTCTTATATTACTGAAGATAACTTGTTGCCTTGTATATATAAGCCCATCTAAATGTTTATCTAATGATTTTATTGTCTTTCCACTCACCAGAATACAAGAATTTAAAGGACTGATATGTTTTGTGCTTAAAGCTGTATTGGATAATGAAGCACTGATCACCTTGCTGTTACACGGATTGATTGGTAGATCTGTATGTTATATCTTTTTATGTTATTTTCAATAAAGCATTTAAAACAAAAACAAAAAAAAAACATTACACAAAGTACACTTACACTCATACAAACACTACAAAATATTTATTTTTTCGATTTTAAATTTTCATGTCAAAATAGAACGGATCAAAGTTACGAAATCTCGGGTGTTTGAAAAAAAAGGCACACAAATCCATTTTACATTGACTTACATAGACAGACTATTTATTTATTTATTATTTATTTATTATCAGGTATTTGTAGAGTGCCAACAGATTCTGCAGCGCTGACAGGCGGGAACATACACTCATATAGCTACATCTAACTACAAATATTATCACATACATACACTAATCAATACATACAAACAATATACAGCACATTACCTACACAAAACAGATTTTTATTATGAAATTAATACGATTTAGCTACTTTTTCACTCCAGAACATGACGTCACTCACTTTACGCTCAACACAAGTGTTGGATTTTATTTATCAACAAATGTTTCTCCTCCATTGACTTCTATGGGCAAGACGTGCTTGTGCACGTGACAGGCAGATTTACCTAACACACGCAAAATGTGTAGACTTGAAAACTCATAATACCAGCGTTACAATTGTGTTAATAACTCATTTTTTCTTGTGTTAGTCCCACTATGACAAATAGATCAAGAAATTACTATTTCCCTATACAGTTATGGCTCTTACTTGTGTGAAATTCACTACACCATCAAAATCTTAAAGGAAATTACATTACATCAACTACAAATCACCATCACCAATAAGAAATCGGTTTTAAAAATTACATCATATTTAAACGGACAGAAAATTAATTTTTACATTTCATTATTCACAAACAGTAGCCTATTGTAAACATGTCTCATTTACCTCTATTATAACATTTCATTTATTCAACTCTTATGCTTGGATGAACAGCATATCTACATAGGCTCAACACATGATCATTAATGGATGCACATACATGACTTTGGCCATTCACTCATACATGTGCATTGATATGCTGGCCAAAAAACACATGTAAACAATGAATACATTTACATCATAAAACTACATTGGAAGGTTGCTTAACATTGGATTCTCTCTCGGAATCACAAAACATCAATTATGGATTTAGTGTCCCTTTAACATCACGATTCACTCATAATATACCATTAGGAATTACGTACAATAAGAACATATCATTAGAACATATGAGAGCTGTCAATTTTTTGGAAGGAACAACAATGCTATACTGCTTTATATAAGTCAGCATATGTGGGAGCAAATCACAATACATACATAGATGTACATAACACGCATCACAAACAATCAAAAATCACACATTTATATTTTAATCAGCACACAATAACAATGTTGTAAAATACAACAATAGAACAAAGATTTGCTAACTAGACAGGCAGGTTGCTAATATGATGATGTCATAAGCTTCAACCATACAGATTACAGCATTGGGACTGTACCGCCCCTTTCAGAAGTTTCTCACTTAATACTACAATATTACATATATACGTAAACAAGAGGGTTGGAAGATCTTCATTATTATAGCGATTTCGTGTACAATATTGACATCTTGCCAATCACTTATATATAGAATATTACAGATCACAAAAGTAGTAAATGAGTACAGCACCTGTTGGTTCCTTAAAGCAGGTTTTAGTTCTGTATGATGCCCGTGGAGAAAGGGTTACTGCCACCCTTACAGCAACATAGACAAATGGAATCCACAGCACCAATTAGGTAAAAGAAAATACCTTTATTTTCACATTACATGTAATGTGAAAATAAAGGTATTTTCTTTTACCTAATTGGTGATGTGGATTCCATTTGTCTAGAATATTACAGATGTTATTTCCTCGTTTTTAAACAATATTGCAGCAACATTGATTGATCAGATTCTATGCCATGTCTATGCACATTATACCCAAGTATGCACTTTTATTCATGTAAGCGTGGACGTGTGCTTTTTACTATAAGATTGCGTATTTATTACGCATATGAACAAACATTACGAAGATGCACTGTATATGTTATATTTTACACTTTCACATTGCGATTCATTGGGGGGGGGGGATTTAAGCAAACACCTAAAAAAACGCCCACTTTGAAAGCATTTGCGCCGCTTACATACAATCAAGTGTATACAATCAGCAATCATTACGAACACACTACCATTGGACTAATTGCACTATAAATCCCCCAAACAATATGGCCAAAGCGTCCCTTGTGATCGACATTGTTTACAATGTACTTAAGCCTCATCTGGAGCCACGTAGACGTGTGTGGACTGCAGTCCCTGGCATCACCAAGATGCTAAGTTGCATACATGTCCTGGCCTCTGGAAGTTTTCAATCCGGAGAGGGGTACATGCATGGGCTGTCTCAGGGTACCTTCTCTGTGGTTTTTGACAACTTTCTGGACGCCATGGTACGAGTCAGTAAGCATTATATAGGATTCCCTCAAAATGATGGTGATTGGAGGCGCCTGAAGAGGGAATTCTTTGCAATAGCTCAAATACCCAATGTCTTGGGAGCAATAGATTGCACCCACATTGCACTGCGTGCTCCTGCAGATGACCTGCCCTTCCAAAATCGCAAACACTTCCATAGTCTGAACGTGCAGTTTGTTTGCGACGCACGGATGTGGATTATGCAGGTGTGTGCAAATTTCGGCGGGGCTTGTCATGATGCCCGCATCCTCAGACAGTCGTTACTGTGGTGGCAGTTTGAGGGCAGACAGTTTCCCCATGGGTGGCTCGTTTGTGAGTACTTGTGCACAACATGGTTAATTAGTTAGACAATTGCCACTGTAATCTTCAAAAACAGTTGTGTTTGTGTAATGTGCAACTTTAGGATGCAATATACCTATTTCTTAGCAAATGTCTTGTTTATGCAAAATACGCATAGGTAGCATGTCCTAGCTTAAATGTGCAGCTCTAGGATGCAATTTAAACATTTCTGTCTCTTTCAGCAAATATCTCGTTTATGCGAAATACGCATATGTAGTATTTCCTAGCTTAAATGTGCAGCTCTAGGATGCACTTTAACCATGTAATTGTCTCTTTCCGCAAATGTCTAGTTTTACCTCCAGATATGTAGCATGTCCTAGCTGAAATGGGCATCTCTAGGATGCGCTTTAACCATGTAATTGTCTCTTTCAGCAAATGTCTAGTTTTACCTCCAAACAGATATGTAGCATGTCCTAGCTTAAATGTGCAGCTCTAGGATGCAATTTAACCATTTCTGTCTCTTTTAGCAAATGTCTTGTTTATGCGAAATACGCATATGTAGCATGTCCTAGCTTAAATGTGCAGCTCTAGGATGCGCTTTAACCATGTAATTGTCTTATTCCGCAAATGTCTAGTTTTACTTCCAGATATGTAGCATGTCCTAGCTTAAATGGGCAGATATAGGATGCAATTTAACCATTTCTGTCTCTTTTAGCAAATGTCTCGTTTATGCGAAATACGTATATGTAGCATGTCCTAGCTTAAATTTGCAGCTCCAGGATGCAATTTAACAATTTCTGTCTCTTTTAGCAAATGTCTCGTTTAGGCGAAATACGCATATGTAGCATGTCCTAGCTTAAATGTGCAGCTCTAGGATGTGCTTTAACCATGTAATTGTCTCTTTCAGCAAATGTCTTGTTTTACCTCCAAACAGATATGTAGCATGTCCTAGCTTAAATGTGCAGCTCTAGGATGCAATTTAACAATTTCTGTCTCTTTTAGCAAATGTCTTGTTTATGTGAAATACGCATATGTAGCATGTCCTACCTTAAATGTGCAGCTCTAGGATGCGCTTTAACCATGTAATTGTCTCTTTCCGCAAATGTCTAGTTTTACCTCCAAACAGATATGTAGCATGTCCTAGCTTAAATGTGCAGATATAGGATGCGCTTCAACCATCTAATTGTCTTTCAGCAAATGTCTATTTTAGGCGATTTTCGAGTACACAAATGAATTGTATTTTTATATAATAATTTTAACTATATATATATATATATATATATTTTTTTTTTTTTAAATGAATTTTTATTTAGATTTAGAATGAAAGGTAACACTTGGGGACACGCAGGACCCCTGTTCAAACATACACAAAGAAAAGGATCGGACACACAGGTCCGGTTGCAATAGCCATCAAAACATTGATACATCGTAAGTCATAAGTAAATTGCAAAGAATTGAGGTGAAAGTAATTCACCTAGGTTGAACCCTGACGTGGGCTCTAGCTATGGGGGTGGGGGCGGGGGATGAGGCGTATAGAATAAATTTAAATTTAGTACTCCAAAGAGCAAAGTTTCTATAAGTTGCTTTACAATATATAAATAAAATTGATCACATAAATTGAGGAGCAGATTCTGCAAACATACTAGACGACAAAAGGAGTGAGTGATTATTTTAAAAAAGAGGCAAGACTATTAGATAATGTCAGGGTTAGTTGTAGGAGATGACTGCTTAGTGTTGCCTTGTATATATAAGCCCATCTAAATGTTTATCTAATGATTTTATTGTCTTTCCACTCACCAGAATACAAGAATTTAAAGGACTGATATGTTTTGTGCTTAAAGCTGTATTGGATAATGAAGCACTGATCACCTTGCTGTTACACGGATTGATTGGTAGATCTGTATGTTATATCTTTTTATGTTATTTTCAATAAAGCATTTAAAACAAAAACAAAAAAAAAACATTACACAAAGTACACTTACACTCATACAAACACTACAAAATATTTATTTTTTCGATTTTAAATTTTCATGTCAAAATAGAACGGATCAAAGTTACGAAATCTCGGGTGTTTGAAAAAAAAGGCACACAAATCCATTTTACATTGACTTACATAGACAGACTATTTATTTATTTATTATTTATTTATTATCAGGTATTTGTAGAGTGCCAACAGATTCTGCAGCGCTGACAGGCGGGAACATACACTCATATAGCTACATCTAACTACAAATATTATCACATACATACACTAATCAATACATACAAACAATATACAGCACATTACCTACACAAAACAGATTTTTATTATGAAATTAATACGATTTAGCTACTTTTTCACTCCAGAACATGACGTCACTCACTTTACGCTCAACACAAGTGTTGGATTTTATTTATCAACAAATGTTTCTCCTCCATTGACTTCTATGGGCAAGACGTGCTTGTGCACGTGACAGGCAGATTTACCTAACACACGCAAAATGTGTAGACTTGAAAACTCATAATACCAGCGTTACAATTGTGTTAATAACTCATTTTTTCTTGTGTTAGTCCCACTATGACAAATAGATCAAGAAATTACTATTTCCCTATACAGTTATGGCTCTTACTTGTGTGAAATTCACTACACCATCAAAATCTTAAAGGAAATTACATTACATCAACTACAAATCACCATCACCAATAAGAAATCGGTTTTAAAAATTACATCATATTTAAACGGACAGAAAATTAATTTTTACATTTCATTATTCACAAACAGTAGCCTATTGTAAACATGTCTCATTTACCTCTATTATAACATTTCATTTATTCAACTCTTATGCTTGGATGAACAGCATATCTACATAGGCTCAACACATGATCATTAATGGATGCACATACATGACTTTGGCCATTCACTCATACATGTGCATTGATATGCTGGCCAAAAAACACATGTAAACAATGAATACATTTACATCATAAAACTACATTGGAAGGTTGCTTAACATTGGATTCTCTCTCGGAATCACAAAACATCAATTATGGATTTAGTGTCCCTTTAACATCACGATTCACTCATAATATACCATTAGGAATTACGTACAATAAGAACATATCATTAGAACATATGAGAGCTGTCAATTTTTTGGAAGGAACAACAATGCTATACTGCTTTATATAAGTCAGCATATGTGGGAGCAAATCACAATACATACATAGATGTACATAACACGCATCACAAACAATCAAAAATCACACATTTATATTTTAATCAGCACACAATAACAATGTTGTAAAATACAACAATAGAACAAAGATTTGCTAACTAGACAGGCAGGTTGCTAATATGATGATGTCATAAGCTTCAACCATACAGATTACAGCATTGGGACTGTACCGCCCCTTTCAGAAGTTTCTCACTTAATACTACAATATTACATATATACGTAAACAAGAGGGTTGGAAGATCTTCATTATTATAGCGATTTCGTGTACAATATTGACATCTTGCCAATCACTTATATATAGAATATTACAGATCACAAAAGTAGTAAATGAGTACAGCACCTGTTGGTTCCTTAAAGCAGGTTTTAGTTCTGTATGATGCCCGTGGAGAAAGGGTTACTGCCACCCTTACAGCAACATAGACAAATGGAATCCACAGCACCAATTAGGTAAAAGAAAATACCTTTATTTTCACATTACATGTAATGTGAAAATAAAGGTATTTTCTTTTACCTAATTGGTGCTGTGGATTCCATTTGTCTAGAATATTACAGATGTTATTTCCTCGTTTTTAAACAATATTGCAGCAACATTGATTGATCAGATTCTATGCCATGTCTATGCACATTATACCCAAGTATGCACTTTTATTCATGTAAGCGTGGACGTGTGCTTTTTACTATAAGATTGCGTATTTATTACGCATATGAACAAACATTACGAAGATGCACTGTATATGTTATATTTTACACTTTCACATTGCGATTCATTGGGGGGGGGGGGATTTAAGCAAACACCTAAAAAAACGCCCACTTTGAAAGCATTTGCGCCGCTTACATACAATCAAGTGTATACAATCAGCAATCATTACGAACACACTACCATTGGACTAATTGCACTATAAATCCCCCAAACAATATGGCCAAAGCGTCCCTTGTGATCGACATTGTTTACAATGTACTTAAGCCTCATCTGGAGCCACGTAGACGTGTGTGGACTGCAGTCCCTGGCATCACCAAGATGCTAAGTTGCATACATGTCCTGGCCTCTGGAAGTTTTCAATCCGGAGAGGGGTACATGCATGGGCTGTCTCAGGGTACCTTCTCTGTGGTTTTTGACAACTTTCTGGACGCCATGGTACGAGTCAGTAAGCATTATATAGGATTCCCTCAAAATGATGGTGATTGGAGGCGCCTGAAGAGGGAATTCTTTGCAATAGCTCAAATACCCAATGTCTTGGGAGCAATAGATTGCACCCACATTGCACTGCGTGCTCCTGCAGATGACCTGCCCTTCCAAAATCGCAAACACTTCCATAGTCTGAACGTGCAGTTTGTTTGCGACGCACGGATGTGGATTATGCAGGTGTGTGCAAATTTCGGCGGGGCTTGTCATGATGCCCGCATCCTCAGACAGTCGTTACTGTGGTGGCAGTTTGAGGGCAGACAGTTTCCCCATGGGTGGCTCGTTTGTGAGTACTTGTGCACAACATGGTTAATTAGTTAGACAATTGCCACTGTAATCTTCAAAAACAGTTGTGTTTGTGTAATGTGCAACTTTAGGATGCAATATACCTATTTCTTAGCAAATGTCTTGTTTATGCAAAATACGCATAGGTAGCATGTCCTAGCTTAAATGTGCAGCTCTAGGATGCAATTTAAACATTTCTGTCTCTTTCAGCAAATATCTCGTTTATGCGAAATACGCATATGTAGTATTTCCTAGCTTAAATGTGCAGCTCTAGGATGCACTTTAACCATGTAATTGTCTCTTTCCGCAAATGTCTAGTTTTACCTCCAGATATGTAGCATGTCCTAGCTGAAATGGGCATCTCTAGGATGCGCTTTAACCATGTAATTGTCTCTTTCAGCAAATGTCTAGTTTTACCTCCAAACAGATATGTAGCATGTCCTAGCTTAAATGTGCAGCTCTAGGATGCAATTTAACCATTTCTGTCTCTTTTAGCAAATGTCTTGTTTATGCGAAATACGCATATGTAGCATGTCCTAGCTTAAATGTGCAGCTCTAGGATGCGCTTTAACCATGTAATTGTCTTATTCCGCAAATGTCTAGTTTTACTTCCAGATATGTAGCATGTCCTAGCTTAAATGGGCAGATATAGGATGCAATTTAACCATTTCTGTCTCTTTTAGCAAATGTCTCGTTTATGCGAAATACGTATATGTAGCATGTCCTAGCTTAAATTTGCAGCTCCAGGATGCAATTTAACAATTTCTGTCTCTTTTAGCAAATGTCTCGTTTAGGCGAAATACGCATATGTAGCATGTCCTAGCTTAAATGTGCAGCTCTAGGATGTGCTTTAACCATGTAATTGTCTCTTTCAGCAAATGTCTTGTTTTACCTCCAAACAGATATGTAGCATGTCCTAGCTTAAATGTGCAGCTCTAGGATGCAATTTAACAATTTCTGTCTCTTTTAGCAAATGTCTTGTTTATGTGAAATACGCATATGTAGCATGTCCTACCTTAAATGTGCAGCTCTAGGATGCGCTTTAACCATGTAATTGTCTCTTTCCGCAAATGTCTAGTTTTACCTCCAAACAGATATGTAGCATGTCCTAGCTTAAATGTGCAGATATAGGATGCGCTTCAACCATCTAATTGTCTTTCAGCAAATGTCTATTTTAGGCGATTTTCGAGTACACAAATGAATTGTATTTTTATATAATAATTTTAACTATATATATATATATATATATATTTTTTTTTTTTTTAAATGAATTTTTATTTAGATTTAGAATGAAAGGTAACACTTGGGGACACGCAGGACCCCTGTTCAAACATACACAAAGAAAAGGATCGGACACACAGGTCCGGTTGCAATAGCCATCAAAACATTGATACATCGTAAGTCATAAGTAAATTGCAAAGAATTGAGGTGAAAGTAATTCACCTAGGTTGAACCCTGACGTGGGCTCTAGCTATGGGGGTGGGGGCGGGGGATGAGGCGTATAGAATAAATTTAAATTTAGTACTCCAAAGAGCAAAGTTTCTATACGTTGCTTTACAATATATAAATAAAATTGATCACATAAATTGAGGAGCAGATTCTGCAAACATACTAGACGACAAAAGGAGTGAGTGATTATTTTAAAAAAGAGGCAAGACTATTAGATAATGTCAGGGTTAGTTGTAGGAGATGACTGCTTAGTACGCAGGACCTAGCACACGCAGCGCCTGGTACATAGAGTACCAAGCGCACTTAGTACCTGGCACACGCATCTGGCCCACGCAGTACCTAGGGCACACGGCACCTAGCACACGCAGCAGCCCCTAGCCCACGCGGCACCTGGCGCACATAGTACCTAGCACACGCAGCACCTAGCACACGCAGTACCTAGCACACGCAGCACCTAGCACACATAGTACCTAGCACACATAGTACCTAGCACACGCAGCACCTAGCACACATAGTACCTAGCACACGCAGCACCTAGCACACATAGTACCTAGCACACGCAGCACTTAGCACACATAGTACCTATCAGACGCATGCACCTAGCACACATAGTACCTAGCACACGCAGCACCTAACACACGCAGCACCTAGCACACGCAGTACCTAGCACACGCAGCACCTAGCACACGCAGCACCTAGCACACATAGTACCTAGCACACGCAGTACCTAGCACACGCAGCACCTAGCACACATAGTACCTAGCACACATAGTACCTAGCACACGCAGTACCTAGCACACGCAGCACCTAGCACATGCAGCACCTAACACACGCAGCACCTAGCACACATAGTACCTAGCACACGCAGCACCTAGCACACATAGTACCTAGCACACGGAGCACCTAGCACACATAGTACCTAGCACACATAGTACCTAGCACACGCAGCACCTAGCACACGCAGTACCTAGCACACGCAGTCCCTAGCACACATAGTACCTAGCACACGCAGCACCTAGCACACATAGTACCTAGCACACGCAGTATCTAGCACACGCAGTCCCTAGCACACGCAGTACCTAGCACACGCAGCACCTAGCACACGCAGTACCTAGCACACGCAGCACCTAGCACACGCAGCACCTAGCACAAACAGTACCTAGCACACGCAGCACCTAGCACACGCAGCACCTAGCACACATAGCACCTAGCACACGCAGCACCTAGCACACACAGCACCTAGCACACATAGTACCTAGCACACGCAGCACCTAGCACACATAGTACCTAGCACACGCAGCACCTAGCACACATAGTACCTAGCACACGCAGCACCTAGCACACATAGTACCTAGCACACGGAGCACCTAGCACACATAGGCCTAGATTTGGAGTTCGGCGGTAAATGGGCTGCTAACGCTCCGCGGGCTTTTTTCTGGCCGCACCATAAATTTAACTCTGGTATCAAGAGTTCAAACAAATGCTGCGTTAGGCTCCAAAAAAGGAGCGTAGAGCATTTTTACCGCAAATGCAACTCTCGATACCAGAGTTGCTTACGGACGCGGCCGGCCTCAAAAACGTGCTCGTGCACGATTCCCCCATAGGAAACAATGGGGCTGTTTGAGCTTAAAAAAAACCTAACACCTGCAAAAAAGCAGCGTTCAGCTCCTAACGCAGCCCCATTGTTTCCTATGGGGAAACACTTCCTACGTCTGCACCTAACACTCTAACATGTACCCCGAGTCTAAACACCCCTAGCCTTACACTTATTAACCCCTAATCTGCCGCCCCCGCTATCGCTGACCCCTGCATATTTTTTTAAACCCCTAATCTGCCGCTCCGTAAACCGCCGCAACCTACGTTATCCCTATGTACCCCTAATCTGCTGCCCTAACATCGCCGACCCCTATATTATATTTATTAACCCCTAATCTGCCCCCCTCAACGTCGCCGACACCTGCCTACACTTATTAACCCCTAATCTGCCGAGCGGACCTGAGCGCTACTATAATAAAGTTATTAACCCCTAATCCGCCTCACTAACCCTATCATAAATAGTATTAACCCCTAATCTGCCCTCCCTAACATCGCCGACACCTAACTTCAATTATTAACCCCTAATCTGCCGACCGGAGCTCACCGCTATTCTAATAAATGTATTAACCCCTAAAGCTAAGTCTAACCCTAACACTAACACCCCCCTAAGTTAAATATAATTTTTATCTAACGAAATAAATTAACTCTTATTAAATAAATGATTCCTATTTAAAGCTAAATACTTACCTGTAAAATACATCCTAATATAGCTACAATATAAATTATAATTATATTATAGCTATTTTAGGATTAATATTTATTTTACAGGCAACTTTGTAATTATTTTAACCAGGTACAATAGCTATTAAATAGTTAAGAACTATTTAATAGTTACCTAGTTAAAATAATAACAAAATTACCTGTAAAATAAGTCCTAACCTAAGTTATAATTAAACCTAACACTACCCTATCAATAAAATAATTAAATAAACTACCTACAATTACCTACAATTAACCTAACACTACACTATCAATAAATTAATTAAACACAATTCCTACAAATAAATACAATTAAATAAACTAGCTAAAGTACAAAAAATAAAAAAAGATCTAAGTTACAGAAAATAAAAAAATATTTACAAACATAATAAAAATATTACAACAATTTTAAACTAATTACACCTACTCTAAGCCCCCTAATAAAATAACAAAGCCCCCCAAAATAAAAAATTCCCTACCCTATTCTAAATTAAAAAAGTTACAAGCTCTTTTACCTTACCAGCCCTGAACAGGGCCCTTTGCGGGGCATGCCCCAAGAATTTCAGCTCTTTTGCCTGTAAAAAAAACACATACAATACCCCCCCCCAACATTACAACCCACCACCCACATACCCCTAATCTAACCCAAACCCCCCTTAAATAAACCTAACACTAAGCCCCTGAAGATCTTCCTACCTTGTCTTCACCATACCAGGTTCACCGATCCGTCCTGAAGAGCTCCTCCGATGTCCTGATCCAAGCCCAAGCGGGGGCTGAAGAGGTCCATGATCCGGTCAAAGTCTTCATCCAAGCGGGGCAGAAGAGGATCTTCCATCCGATTGAAGTCATCATCCAGGCGGCATCTTCGATCTTCTTCCATCCGGAGCGAAGCGGCAGGATCCTGAAGACATCCAGCGCGGAACATCCATCCGGACCGACGACTGAACGACGAATGACTGTTCCTTTAAGGGACGTCATCCAAGATGGCGTCCCTCGAATTCCGATTGGCTGATAGGATTCTATCAGCCAATCGGAATTAAGGTAGGAATTTTCTGATTGGCTGATGGAATCAGCCAATCAGAATCTAGTTCAATCCGATTGGCCGATCCAATCAGCCAATCAGATTGAGCTCGCATTCTATTGGCTGATCGGAACAGCCAATAGAATGCGAGCTCAATCTGATTGGCTGATTGGATCAGCCAATCGGATTGAACTTGATTCTGATTGGCTGATTCCATCAGCCAATCAGAAAATTCCTACCTTAATTCCGATTGGCTGATAGAATCCTATCAGCCAATCGGAATTCGAGGGACGCCATCTTGGATGACGTCCCTTAAAGGAACAGTCATTCGTCGTTCAGTCGTCGGTCCGGATGGATGTTCCGCGCTGGATGTCTTCAGGATCCTGCCGCTTTGCTCCGGATGGAAGAAGATCGAAGATGCCGCCTGGATGATGACTTCAATCGGATGGAAGATCCTCTTCTGCCCCGCTTGGATGAAGACTTTGACCGGATCATGGACCTCTTCAGCCCCCGCTTGGGCTTGGATCAGGACATCGGAGGAGCTCTTCAGGACGGATCGGTGAACCTGGTATGGTGAAGACAAGGTAGGAAGATCTTCAGGGGCTTAGTGTTAGGTTTATTTAAGGGGGGTTTGGGTTAGATTAGGGGTATGTGGGTGGTGGGTTGTAATGTTGGGGGGGGGGTATTGTATGTGTTTTTTTTACAGGCAAAAGAGCTGAAATTCTTGGGGCATGCCCCGCAAAGGGCCCTGTTCAGGGCTGGTAAGGTAAAAGAGCTTGTAACTTTTTTAATTTAGAATAGGGTAGGGAATTTTTTATTTTGGGGGGCTTTGTTATTTTATTAGGGGGCTTAGAGTAGGTGTAATTAGTTTAAAATTGTTGTAATATTTTTATTATGTTTGTAAATATTTTTTTATTTTCTGTAACTTAGATCTTTTTTATTTTTTGTACTTTAGCTAGTTTATTTAATTGTATTTATTTGTAGGAATTGTGTTTAATTAATTTATTGATAGTGTAGTGTTAGGTTAATTGTAGGTAATTGTAGGTAGTTTATTTAATTATTTTATTGATAGGGTAGTGTTAGGTTTAATTATAACTTAGGTTAGGACTTATTTTACAGGTAATTTTGTTATTATTTTAACTAGGTAACTATTAAATAGTTCTTAACTATTTAATAGCTATTGTACCTGGTTAAAATAATTACAAAGTTGCCTGTAAAATAAATATTAATCCTAAAATAGCTATAATATAATTATAATTTATATTGTAGCTATATTAGGATGTATTTTACAGGTAAGTATTTAGCTTTAAATAGGAATCATTTATTTAATAAGAGTTAATTTATTTCGTTAGATAAAAATTATATTTAACTTAGGGGGGTGTTAGTGTTAGGGTTAGACTTAGCTTTAGGGGTTAATACATTTATTAGAATAGCGGTGAGCTCCGGTCGGCAGATTAGGGGTTAATAATTGAAGTTAGGTGTCGGCGATGTTAGGGAGGGCAGATTAGGGGTTAATACTATTTATGATAGGGTTAGTGAGGCGGATTAGGGGTTAATAACTTTATTATAGTAGCGCTCAGGTCCGCTCGGCAGATTAGGGGTTAATAAGTGTAGGCAGGTGTCGGCGACGTTGAGGGGGGCAGATTAGGGGTTAATAAATATAATATAGGGGTCGGCGATGTTAGGGGCAGCAGATTAGGGGTACATAGGGATAACGTAGGTGGCGGCGATTTGCGGTCGGAAGATTAGGGGTTAATTATTTTAAGTAGCTGGCGGCGACGTTGTGGGGGGCAAGTTAGGGGTTAATAAATGTAATACAGGGGTCGGCGGGGTTAGGGGCAGCAGATTAGGGGTACATAAATATAACGTAGGTGGCGGTCGGCAGATTAGGGGTTAAAAATTTTAATCGAGTGGCGGCGGTGTGGGGGGAGCTCGGTTTAGGGGTACATAGGTAGTTTATGGGTGTTAGTGTACTTTAGGGTACAGTAGTTAAGAGCTTTATAAACCGGCGTTAGCCAGAAAGCTCTTAACTCCTGCTATTTTCAGGCGGCTGGAATTTTGTCGTTAGAGCTCTAACGCTCACTTCAGAAACGACTCTAAATACCAGCGTTAGAAAGATCCCATTGAAAAGATAGGCTACGCAAATGGCGTAGGGGGATCTGCGGTATGGAAAAGTCGCGGCTGAAAAGTGAGCGTTAGACCCTTTAATCACTGACTCCAAATACCAGCGGGCGGCCAAAACCAGCGTTAGGAGCCTCTAACGCTAGTTTTGACGGCTACCGCCGAACTCCAAATCTAGGCCATAGTACCTAGCACACGCAGCACCTAGCACACATAGTACCTAGCACACACGCAGCACCTAGCACACATAGTACCTAGCATACGCAGCACCTAGCACACATAGTACCTAGCACACGCAGCACCTAGCACACATAGTACCTAGCACACGCAGCACCTAGCACACATAGTACCTAGCACACGCAACACCTAGCACACGCAGCACCTAGCACACATAGTACCTAGCACACGCAGCACCTAGCACACATAGTACCTAGCACACGCAGCACCTAGCACACATAGTACCTAGCACACGCAGCACCTAGCACACATAGTACCTAGCACACGCAGCACCTAGCACACATAGTACCTAGCACACGCAGCACCTAGCACACGCAGCACCTAGCACACATAGTACCTAGCACACGCAGCACCTAGCACACGCAGCACCTAGCACACGCAGCACCTACAGTACCCAACACACCCAATACCTAGCACAAACAGAGCCCAGCGTATAACAAGGGCACTGTTCAAGATTACAAATCTATTCATTTGCAAGGTTAAACTAAGCAGTTACTAATATGTTTATACAGTAGAATATACATCCCCTCTAAATATGTGCTAGTAATTTTCTACTCAGTTTTTAAGTCTAATAGACACCCAACATGTAGGATTCTTGCAACATGTATTAGACATAACCCAACAGCAGACATGAAGCAAGTAGCAAACTTAAGAATAAACTCCATGTATAACGTCAGTGTGCAACAAAAAGGTAGATTAATGCAGGTGAAAGCTTAGCTATAAGTCAGTCAAAATGTCCTTATATAAATAAACTACCCATAGTTGAAGGTAGAAAACTCATAGTTTATAATGAGGTCAGTAGATCTACTCAAGCTATATGCAGTTTTATTTTAACCTATTCCGCACGGCTCAGCGCTCAGGTGCCCAATTTTAACTATATTTTTAATATTTGACATTTTATGTTCATTATTTATAGGTGATTCAGGTTACATGAGCAGGCCTTGGTTCATTACACCGTTGTGTAACCCCACAGACGTGGCCCAGGAGCGCTATAATCGGACGCACATGCAGACTAGGGCTGTAGTGGAGAGGATGTTTGGGCTCCTCAAAATGTGCTTAAGATGCCTGGACAGGTCTGGAGGAGCCCTCCTTTACAGCCCTAGTAAGGTGACAAAGATCGTTATAGCCTGCAGCGTCCTGCATAACATTGTTCAGCGGACTGGGATGCTGCAGGCCATCCAGGCACCCCGATACCTCCTCCAAGATGAGGAGGATGACCTTGTTCTAGAGGGGCCATTCCGGGACGAGTGGCTCAATGTCAGAGCAAACATCATCAACCGCCACTTCAGACGGTAAATACTAGAAGTTATATAGGAGCATTGCGAATATGTGTGAATTTTAGGGAAATGAGAAGTAGAGAATTGTGCAAACATGTTAGGATGGTTCAAAAAATGATTCGAAAAAAATATAAATTAATATTATTATTATCATAGGTAATTTATACATCAGATGATTCTGGCATTCGCTCCTGTAATGACTTTGACACCTGATTTTCAAAGACAACATCAGATGGTAAGTATAAACAATGTATGGACTGTGGGTGGGGGGAATTTTGTACAATCAGCCATCATATAGCATACATTTTAAAATGTAGTATTTAGTTTACACATTACTAGATACATACTCTAGCAATACTAGATGCTTCCAAGTCATACATCACAGGTTAGGTCTGCACAATGTATGACTCATCTTCACGCTTGATTGATAGAACATAGCACAAGATGCTACACACGCTTAGTAAGCTAGTGATCTAAATAGTTTCAGAAATGGGGGGGGGGGATGCAGAACTACGTCACACACTTTTATTAATGATTTGATTTACACTTTTTCCTTCCTGAAAGTAAAGAATTCAAGACTGAAAGTGAAGAATTCAAGACTGAAAGTGAAGAATCCCAGACTGAAAGTGAAGAATACCAATGGGATCATGTCTGTGGCATTGTCTTCCAACTGTGCTGACTTTGAAAACCATACAAAGACACGTTCACATGGTAAGTGGCAACAATTCTATGGAACAAGACTGTGGATGCATCCTATTGGAGACACTTAGGTTTAATTTTATATTTGTTTTTTAGATGGTATTTCACAATCCTCTATTTTGAAAATGATGAATAGGACACCTAATGAAGATAAACTGATATTTTGAAGAGAATTGCCTTTCAAAGATCATACATCCGGGTTAGTTTGCACAATGCATGCTATTTAAGGATCATAGGAGGAAGAAATTTCATAGAATTAGGAATATACACATGTCCTATATTAGAATATGTTTATTTTAGATACATTATTTTGTGCTAGAGAGGACTCAGATTCTGACCAATCAGACAAAGGGATACATTTTATAGTTGATATTTAGGTATATTATTTGAAGGGACATGAAATATTACATTCAAATTTAAAAATATTATCAAAATTTGATATGCATTATTTTGTCTAATTTTAAATGCTAATGTGTAATTCAACTATTGATTAGACAATATAATGGGATAGATTTCAGATTATGGATAGATATAGATTTCAAGTCTGAACCTGTTTTTAATATCAAGACAAAAAAAAATGTTAGAGCATGGACACATTTGCAGTGTTTTAAAGGCTTAACTAAGACTTTTAATTTCAAGAAAGCAAAATTCAACGATTTAAGGAAATCATTAAATAATATAAATTGGGACAATGTATTTTCTAATAAAAATACAGAGGATAAATGGATAATATTTAAAAATTTGTTAAATAAATATACATATCAATACATACCATATGGTTATAAAAATAAAAATAAAAAAAATAATCCGTTATGGCTAAATAAAAATGTGTTAAAAGAAATTAGGAAAAAACGTAGGGCATTTAAATTATTAAAAGAAAATAGTACAGACTCAGCATACAATATTTATAAGGAATGTAACAAAGCATGCAAAAAAGCAATCAAATTAGCCAAAATTGAAAATGAAAAATTAATTGCCAAGGATTCTAAGTCTAACCCTAAAAGGTTCTTTAAGTACATAAATAGCAAAAAATCTAAGAAGGATAATATAGGTACATTAAAATGTGTGGAGGGTAGCATGATAAATAATGACAGGGAAAAGGCTGAGGTACTAAACCAGTTTTTTTCTTCAGTATACACAAGAGAGGAACCATTGAATGATACTTTGGAACAGAATAGAACATGCCAGTCCATACCACTAACTGGGTTTTGTTTAGAGGATATCAGGAAAAAACTAAAAAATATTAAGGTAAATAAAACTCCAGGCCCAGATGGAATACACCCAAGGGTGTTAAGTGAACTTAGCACTGTTATAGACAAACCTTTACTCTTAATTTTTCAAGACTCATTATCCTCAGGCATGGTACCCCAGGATTGGCGTAAAGCTGATGTGGTGCCACTCTTCAAAAAGGGAAGCAGGGATGATCCAGGAAGCTATAGACCAGTTAGTCTGACATCAATAGTGGGGAAGATATTTGAAGGGATTATAAGGGATTATATTGATGAGCATATTCGTGTAAACAAGATTATGAGTTCTAATCAGCATGGCTTTAGGAGAAATAGATCATGTCAAACTAATCTAATTAGATTCTACGAGGAAGTAAGTAAAAATATAGATAAAGGGGAATCAGTTGATGTGATATACTTAGATTTTGCAAAGGCATTTGATACAGTGCCACATGAGAGATTAATGCACAAAATTAAGGGACTGGGAATAGCTGAAAATGTTAGCTCATGGATAAATAACTGGATAAAAGATAGGGAGCAACGAGTAGCAGTAAATGGATCATACTCAGATTGGACAAAGGTAATCAGTGGCGTCCCCCAGGGATCAGTACTGGGCCCTGTTCTTTTTAATATTTTTATAAATGACTTGGAGCAAGGATTAAATAGCGACATCTCTATTTTTGCAGATGATACTAAGTTAAGTAAGGTCATTAGGTCAGAGCAGGATGAGCTCTCTTTGCAAAGGGATTTGCTAAAATTAGAACTATGGGCAAGTGAATGGAAAATGAGATTTAATACGGAAAAATGTAAGGTTCTACATTTTGGAAGTAAAAATAAGCAGGCTATGTATTTTTTAAATGGGACAAGACTTAGCCAAACACAGGAGGAAAGGGATTTGGGAGTAGTAATAGATAACAAGCTAAAGATGAGTGCACAATGCAGAGCAGCGGCTTCAAAGGCTAATAAGATACTAGCATGTATTAAAAGAGGCATTGATTCAAGGGAGGAAAGCATAATTCTGTCATTATATAAAGCCCTGGTAAGACCTCACCTTGAGTTTGGAGTGCAGTTCTGGGGACCGATTGCTAAAAAAGATATTGCAGAACTAGAAAAAGTTCAGAGAAGGGCCACAAAGCTAATAAGGGGATTGGAGAAATTAACCTATGAGGAGAGGCTAGCCAAACTGGGTCTGTTCTCTTTAGAAAAAAGGCGCTTGAGAGGTGACATGATTACTTTATATAAATATATTCAAGGCCCATATACAGAGATGGCAGAAGCTCTTTTTATTCCAAGAAAATTGGTTCTGACAAGAGGTCATAATTTAAGGTTGGAGGAAAGGAGATTTAATCTCCTGCAACGGAAACGTTTTTTCACTGTAAGAGCAATAAAATTGTGGAACTCATTACCAAAGGAGGTAGTGAATGCCAATACCATAGATACATTTAAAAATAGTCTGGATAAATTTCTGTATATAAACAAAATTCATGGATATGATTGCTAGTTTTAAATGGGTCACATTTTAATGGGGTTATTTAAGCTTAACTGGAGCTTTTTGTAAGTATTTTAGATTTGTATAGGTTGAACTCGATGGACTTCAGTCTTTTTTCAACCTTATCTACTATGTTACTATGTTACAAGATGATTTTACAATTATTAGATTTAAAGGGACAGTCTAGGCTAAAATAAACTTCCATGATTCAGATAAAGCATGTCATTTTAAACAATTTTCCAATTTACTTTTATCACCAATTTTGCTTTGTTCTCTTGGTATTCTTAGTTGAAAGCTTAACCTAGGAGGTTCATATGCTAATTTCTTAGACTTTGAAGCCCACCTCTTTTCAGATTGCATTTTAACAGTTTTTCACCACTAGAGGGTGTTAGTTCACGTATTTCATATAGATAAGACTGTGCTCGTGGACGTGAAGTTATCTGGGAGCAGGCACTGATTGGCTAGACTGCAAGTCTGTCAAAAGAACTGAAAAAAGGGGCAGTTTGCAGAGGCTTAGATACAAGATAATCACAGAGGTTAAAAGTATATTATTATAACTATGTTGGTTATGCAAAACTGGGGAATGGGTAATAAAGGGATTATATATCTTTTAAAACAATAAAAATTCTGGTGTAGACTGTCCCTTTAATGAATATGTTAAGACATGTAGGAAAAAAATGGAAATATCCCAATAAAGGGATATAAAAGAGCGCTGATGTTTGAAAAAGAGAACAATATAAAATGTAAAACCAAATAATACACTTAAAATATAGTAGATCAGATCTACCGTGTTAGTCCTATTTACTGTCCATAAGCTGGTAGTAAAATAAAGGAATATGGATATCCTCCTAATGGGAATGGTGGGTCAGGCTGCTCCTCTTGATCCCAGAGAGTGTGGAACAACTGTAGATAAAAGGAGAGAGGGCGCCCTCTCTCCTTCTTTTATGTTAAGACATGTGTTCATTAATTAACTTAAATGACTTAGGCCTAGATTTGGAGTTCGGTGGTAAAAGGGCTGTTAACGCTCCGCGGGCTTTTTTCTGGCTGCACCATAAATTTAACTCTGGTATCGAGAGTTGAATCAAATGCTGCGTTAGGCTCCAAAAAAGGAGCGTAGAGCATTTTTACCGCAAATGCAACTCTCGATACCAGAGTTGCTTACGGACGCGGCCGGCCTCAAAAACGTGCTCGTGCACGATTCTCCCATAGGAAACAATGGGGCTGTTTGAGCTGAAAAAAAAACCTAACACCTGCAAAAAAGCAGCGTTCAGCTCCTAACGCAGCCCCATTGTTTCCTATGGGGAAACACTTCCTACGTCTGCACCTAACACCCTAACATGTACCCCGAGTCTAAACACCCCTAACCTTACACTTATTAACCCCTAATCTGCCGCCCCCGCTATCGCTGACCCCTGCATATTTTTTTTAACCCCTAATCTGCCGCTCCGTAAACCGCCGCAACCTACGTTATCCCTATGTACCCCTAATCTGCTGCCCTAACATCGCCGACCCCTATATTATATTTATTAACCCCTAATCTGCCCCCCTCAACGTCGCCGACACCTGCCTACACTTATTAACCCCTAATCTGCCGAGCGGACCTGAGCGCTACTATAATAAAGTTATTAACCCCTAATCCGCCTCACTAACCCTATCATAAATAGTATTAACCCCTAATCTGCCCTCCCTAACATCGCCGACACCTACCTTCAATTATTAACCCCTAATCTTCCGATCGGAGCTCACCGCTATTCTAATAAATGGATTAACCCCTAAAGCTAAGTCTAACCCTAACACTAACACCCCCCTAAGTTAAATATAATTTACATCTAACAAAATAAATTAACTCTTATTAAATAAATGATTCCTATTTAAAGCTAAATACTTACCTGTAAAATAAATCCTAATATAGCTACAATATAAATTATAATTATATTATAGCTATTTTAGGATTAATATTTATTTTACAGGCAACTTTGTAATTATTTTAACCAGGTACAATAGCTATTAAATAGTTAAGAACTATTTAATAGTTACCTAGTTAAAATAATAACAAATTTACCTGTAAAATAAATCCCAACCTAAGATATAATTAAACCTAACACTACCCTATCAATAAAATAATTAAATAAACTACCTACAATTACCTACAATTAACCTAACACTACACTATCAATAAATTAATTAAACACAATTCCTACAAATAAATACAATTAAATAAACTAGCTAAAGTACAAAAAATAAAAAAGAACTAAGTTACAGAAAATAAAAAAATATTTACAAACATAAGAAAAATATTACAACAATTTTAAACTAATTACACCTACTCTAAGCCCCCTAATAAAATAACAAAGCCCCCCAAAATAAAAAATTCCCTACCCTATTCTAAATTAAAAAAGTTACAAGCTCTTTTACCTTACCAGCCCTGAACAGGGCCCTTTGCGGGGCATGCCCCAAGAAGTTCAGCTCTTTTGCCTGTAAAAAAAAACATACAATACCCCCCCAACATTACAACCCACCACCCACATACCCCTAATCTAACCCAAACCCCCTTTAAATAAACCTAACAGTATTCACCTGAAGATCTTCCTACCTTGTCTTCACCATCCAGGTATCACCGATCCGTCCTGGCTCCAAGATCTTCATCCAACCCAGGCGGGGGTTGGCGATCCATAATCCGGTGCTGAAGAGGTCCAGAAGAGGCTCCAAAGTCTTCCTCCTATCCGGCAAGAAGAGGACATCCGGACCGGCAAACATCTTCTCCAAGCGGCATCTTCGATCTTCTTCCATCCGGAGCGAAGCGGCAGGATCCTGAAGACCTCCAGCGTGGAACATCCATCCGGACCGACGACTGAACGACGAATGACTGTTCCTTTAAGGGACGTCATCCAAGATGGCGTCCCTCGAATTCCAATTGGCTGATAGGATTCTATCAGCCAATCGGAATTAAGGTAGGAATTTTCTGATTGGCTGATGGAATCAGCCAATCAGAATCAAGTTCAATCCGATTGGCTGATCCAATCAGCCAATCAGATTGAGCTCGCATTCTATTGGCTGTTCCGATCAGCCAATAGAATGTGAGCTCAATCTGATTGGCTGATTGGATCAGCCAATCGGATTGAACTAGATTCTGATTGGCTGATTCCATCAGCCAATCAGAAAATTCCTACCTTAATTCCGATTGGCTGATAGAATCCTATCAGCCAATCGGAATTCGAGGGACGCCATCTTGGATGACGTCCCTTAAAGGAACAGTCATTCGTCGTTCAGTCGTCGGTCCGGATGGATGTTCCGCGCTGGAGGTCTTCAGGATCCTGCCGCTTCGCTCCGGATGGAAGAAGATCGAAGATGCCGCTTGGAGAAGATGTTTGCCGGTCCGGATGTCCTCTTCTTGCCGGATAGGAGGAAGACTTTGGAGCCTCTTCTGGACCTCTTCAGCACCGGATTATGGATCGCCAACCCCCGCTTGGGTTGGATGAAGATCTTGGAGCCAGGACGGATCGGTGATACCTGGATGGTGAAGACAAGGTAGGAAGATCTTCAGGGGATTAGTGTTAGGTTTATTTAAGGGGGGTTTGGGTTAGATTAGGGGTATGTGGGTGGTGGGTTGTAATGTTGGGGGGGGGGGGTATTGTATGTTTTTTTTTACAGGCAAAAGAGCTGAACTTCTTGGGGCATGCCCCGCAAAGGGCCCTGTTCAGGGCTGGTAAGGTAAAAGAGCTTGTAACTTTTTTAATTTAGAATAGGGTAGGGAATTTTTTATTTTGGGGGGTTTTGTTATTTTATTAGGGGGCTTAGAGTAGGTGTAATTAGTTTAAAATTGTTGTAATATTTTTCTTATGTTTGTAAATATTTTTTTATTTTCTGTAACTTAGTTCTTTTTTATTTTTTGTACTTTAGCTAGTTTATTTAATTGTATTTATTTGTAGGAATTGTGTTTAATTAATTTATTGATAGTGTAGTGTTAGGTTTTATTGTAGGTAATTGTAGGTAGTTTATTTAATTATTTTATTGATAGGGTAGTGTTAGGTTTAATTATATCTTAGGTTAGGATTTATTTTACAGGTAAATTTGTTATTATTTTAACTAGGTAACTATTAAATAGTTCTTAACTATTTAATAGCTATTGTACCTGGTTAAAATAATTACAAAGTTGCCTGTAAAATAAATATTAATCCTAAAATAGCTATAATATAATTATAATTTATATTGTAGCTATATTAGGATTTATTTTACAGGTAAGTATTTAGCTTTAAATAGGAATCATTTATTTAATAAGAGTTAATTTATTTCGTTAGATGTAAATTATATTTAACTTAGGGGGGTGTTAGGGTTAGGGTTAGACTTAGCTTTAGGGGTTAATCCATTTATTAGAATAGCAGTGAGCTCCGATCGGAAGATTAGGGGTTAATAATTGAAGGTAGGTGTCGGCGATGTTAGGGAGGGCAGATTAGGGGTTAATACTATTTATGATAGGGTTAGTGAGGCGGATTAGGGGTTAATAACTTTATTATAGTAGCGCTCAGGTCCGCTCGGCAGATTAGGAGTTAATAAGTGTAGGCAGGTGTCGGCGACGTTGTGGGGGGCAGATTAGGGGTTAATAAATATAATATAGGGGTCGGCGGTGTTAGGGGTAGCAGATTAGGGGTACATAGGGATAACGTAGGTGGCGGCGCTTTGCGGTCGGAAGATTAGGGGTTAATTATTTTAAGTAGCTGGCGGTGATGTTGTGGGGGGCAGGTTAGGGGTTAATAAATATAATACAGGGGTCGGCGGGGTTAGGGGCAGCAGATTAGGGGTACATAAATATAACGTAGGTGGCGGTCGGCAGATTAGGGGTTAAAAATTTTAATCGAGTGTCGGCGATGTGGGGGGGGCCTCGGTTTAGGGGTACATAGGTAGTTTATGGGTGTTAGTGTACTTTAGGGTACAGTAGTTAAGAGCTTTATGAACCGGCGTTAGCCAGAAAGCTCTTAACTCCTGCTATTTTCAGGCGGCTGGAATCTTGTCGTTAGAGCTCTAACGCTCACTTCAGAAACGACTCTAAATACCAGCGTTAGAAAGATCCCATTGAAAAGATAGGCTACGCAAATGGCGTAGGGGGATCTGCGGTATGGAAAAGTCGCGGCTGAAAAGTGAGCGTTAGACCCTTTAATCACTGACTCCAAATACCAGCGGGCGGCCAAAACCAGCGTTAGGAGCCTCTAACGCTGGTTTTGACGGCTACCGCCGAACTCCAAATCTAGGCCTAATAGTTTTAATATGTCTTTTCTTTCTTTTTCAGAGTTTCGTCTGTGATGAATTCCCTAATTCTTTTTTTGTTGTAAATAAATTTATTTTTATACGATATATTTTTCTATTTAATTCTTTAAAATACATATTATTTGAGACATATCTCTATCACAGTAAGATAAGAAGAAATATATCAATCTAATATTCTGAAATGTAAACATAATATTAGTCCCATGACTGTTAAAGTAATCTATTTTACAAGCACATGCCTGATATCAAATATACTAATTTTGTTTAATGTATTGAATGAAAAATATCAATACAGCTTATTCAGATAATGTTAAAGTCAAGTATCTTACAAAATTTAAGTTGGAGTAAAATACATCTATCTATGCTTTTATTGTGTGATTTATAGATGTTAAAATCATAAAATGTTTATGATGAGGATATGTAGTATAAATTATACAGAACAACTTTGTTCATTTCACATTTAAGAAATGAAAGTGTTTAACTTACATTAAAGTGACAGTGTAGTTTAATGTTAGATTTACATTATAATCTCTATAATCTTTCTTAGGTATCCAAAAACATTCTTACACTAAATATAGGTTATTCTGCTTTAAGGTAATATGCTAGAAATTATCTTTAAATAAAATGTATGTTAATTTCACATTTATACCAAGCTAGTTATTGTATGCCATATTGATTACTTTTCAGCTTTAGTGGAGTTATTTGAAGTGTCAGTTAACTATAGATATATCAAAAGATAATTCCTCGCAATATTATACTCTTTACCTGTTGGATAGATATCACATATCTATAGGTATTTACATTCCCCTTTAGTTTAGTTTATTTCTACAATGTTAACTCCACATATTACTAATGGTTTTGTCCTTAAAGGGACATTAAAACCATAATTGTATTTCATGATTCAGAGAGATAATACAATACAACATTTAAATTTACTTCTATTTTCTAATTAGATTAATTTTCTCCAACATTGGTGTGTCCGGTCCACGGCGTCATCCATTACTTGTGGGATATTCTCCTCCCCTACAGGGAAAGGCAAGGAGAGCACACAGCAAGAGCTGTCCATATAGCTCTCCTCTGCCCCCCAGTCATTCTCCTTGCCGCTCTGAACAAGTAGCATCTCCACAGGGATGGTGAGGAGTTTGTGGTGTTAGTTGTAGTTTTTTATTTCTTCTATCAAGAGTTTGTTATTTTAAAATAGTGCTGGTATGTACTATTTACTCTGAAACAGAAAGAGATGAAGAGTTCTGTTTAAAAGAGGAGTATGATTTTAGCAGCAGTAACTAAAATCGATTGCTGTTCCCACACAGGACTGTTGAGATGAGAGAACTTCAGTTGGGGGGAACAGTTTGCAGACTTTTCTGCTCAAGGTATGACTAGCCATTTTCTAACAAGACTGTGTAATGCTGGAAGGCTGTCATTTTTCCCTCATGGGGATCGGTAAGCCATTTTCTTAGACTTAGAAAGAATAAAGGGCTTATTATGGGCTATTAACTGGTGGACACTTTTAAGGGCTAAATCGATTGTTTATTTAAGTTTTTATTTAAAGTTTGAAGTGGATTTCACACTTTTATTATTTGGGGAACGTTTTTTATCACCAGGCACTAGTTAAGACACCTTCCCAGTCAGGAAGGGCCTTTCACTGTATTAGGCAGAGCCTCATTTTCGCGCCATTATTGTGCAGTTTCTTTTAAGTACAGTGCATGCAGATGCATGTGAGAGGGTCTGGTGTCCACTGAAAAAGTTCCTAGAAGGCTTGAAATACCCCCCTGGGATAGTTGAAGTTGAAGCTGTGGCTGGGACTGTAGTGGGGTTAAAATTGCAAACGGCTCAGGTTTCCACATTTTAAGGGTTAACAGCTTGAAAATTGGGGTGCAATACTTTGAATGCATTAAGACACTGTGGTGAAAATTTGGTAAATATTGGATAATTCCTTCATAGTTTTTCACATATTCAGTAATAAAGTGTGCCCTGTTTAACATTTAAAGAGACAGTAACGGTTTTGTTTTAAAACGGTTTTTGTACTTTATTAACCAGTTTAAGCCTGTTTAACATGTCTGTACCTTCTGATAGATCATATTCTGTATGTATGGAAGCCAATGTGGTTCCCCCTTCAAATATATGTGATAATTGTGCCATAGCGTCCAAACACAGTAAGGACAGTATTGTCACAAATAGTAAGGTTGCCCAGGATGATTCCTCAGATGAAGGAAGTAGAGATAGTTCTACATCTTCTCCTTCTGTGTCTATACCAGTTATGCCCGTGCAGGCGACCCCTAGTACTTCTAGCGCGCCAATGCTTGTTACTATGCAACAATTGACGGCAGTAATGCATAACTCCATAGCTAATATTTTATCCAAAATGCCAGCATTTCAGAGAAAGCGCGATTGCTCTGTTTTAAACACTGTAGAGCAGGAGGGCGCTGATGATAATTTTTCTGTCATACCCTCACACCAGTCTGAAGTGGCAGTGAGGGAGGGTTTCTCAGATGGAGAAATTTCTGATGCAGGAAGAATTTCTCAGCAGGCAGAACCTGATGTTGTGACATTTAAATTTAAATCAGAGCATCTCCGCGCATTACTTAAGGAGGTGCTATCTACTCTGGATGATTGTGACAATCTGGTCATCCCAGAAAACTTGTGAAAGATGGACAAGTTCCTAGAGGTCCCGGTGCACCCTGATGCCTTTCCGATACCTAAACGGGTGGCGGACATAGTGAATAAGGAGTGGGAGAAGCCAGGCATACCTTTTGTCCCTCCTCCTATATTTAAGAAATTGTTCCCTATGGTCGACCCCAGGAAGGACATATGACAAACAGTCCCTAAGGTCGAGGGGGCGGTTTCTACACTAGCCAAACACACGACCATTCCCATTGAGGACAATTGTGCTTTCAAAGATCCTATGGATAAAAAATTGGAGGGTTTGCTTAAAAAGATTTTTGTACAGCAAGGTTACCTCCTTCAACCTATTTCGTGCATTATTCCTGTCACTACAGCGGCGTGGTTCTGGTTCGAGGAACTGGAAAAGTCGCTCAGTAGGGAGACTCCGTATGAGGAAGTCATGGACAGAATTCACGCACTTAAGTTAGCTAATTCCTTTATTTTAGACGCCGCTTTGCAGTTAGCGAGATTAGCGGCGAAAAATTCAGGGTTTGCAATTGTGGCGCACAGAGCGCTCTGGCTAAAGTCTTGGTCGGCGGATGTATCTTCCAAGACAAAATTGCTTAATATCCCTTTCAAAGGTAAGACCCTTTTTGGGCCAGAATTGAAAGAAATTATTTCAGACATCACTGGGGGAAAGGGCTATGCCCTCCCACAGGATAGGCCTTTCAAGGCTAAGAATAAGTCCAATTTTCATTCCTTTTGCAATTTCAGGAACGGACCGGCTTCTAACTCGGCAGCCTCTAGACAAGAGGGTAACGCTTCCCAGACTAAACCAGCTTGGAAACCAATGCAAGGCTGGAATAAGGGTATACAGGCCAAGAAGCCTGCTGCTGCTACCAAGACAACATGAAGGGGTAGCCCCCGATCCGGGACCGGATCTAGTAGGGGGCAGACTCTCTCTCTTTGCTCAGGCCTGGGCAAGAGATGTTCAGGATCCCTGGACACTAGAAATAGTCTGTCAGGGTTATCTTCTAGAATTCAAGGAACTACCCCCAAGGGGAAGGTTCCACATTTCTCACTTATCTTCAAACCAAATAAGTAGACAGGCATTCTTACATTGTGTAGAAGACCTGTTAAAGATGGGAGTGATACACCCAGTTCCAACTGTGGAACAAGTTCAGGGGTTTTTACTCAAATCTGTTTGTAGTTCCCAGAAAAGAGGGAACTTTCAGACGAATTCTGGATTTAAAAATTCTAAACAAATTTCTCAGAGTTCCATCGTTCAAAATGGAAACCATTAGAAAAATTTTACCTACAATCCAGGAGGGTCAATATATGACTACCGTGGATTTAAAGGATGCATATCTACATATTCCTATCCACAAAGATCATCATCAGTTCCTAAGGTTCGCCTTTCTGGACAAACATTATCAGTTCGTGGCTGTCCCATTCGGACTAGCCACTGCTCCCAGAATTTTCACAAAGGTGCTCGGGTCCCTTCTAGCGGTTCTAGGACCAAGGGGCATTGCAGTGGCACCTTATCTGGACGACATTCTAATGCAAGCGTCGTCTCTTTCCAAGGCAAAGGCTCATACAGACATTGTTCTAGCCTTTCTCAGATCTCACGGGTGGAAGGTGAACGTAGAAAAGAGTTCCCTGTCTCTGTCGACAAGAGTTCCCTTTTTGGGAACAATAATAGATTCTTTAGAAATGAAGATCTTCCTGACAGAAGTCAGAAAGTCAAAGCTTCTAAACGCTTGTCAAGTTCTTCTCTCTATTCTGCAGTCTTCCATAGCTCAGTGCATGGAAGTAGTAGGGTTGATGGTTGCAGCAATGGACATAGTTCCTTTTGCTCAAATTCATTTAAGACCATTACAACTGTGCATGCTCCAGTAGACAGGATCACCTGTCTCAGGGAATGAGTTTCTACAGACCAAAGTGGGTCATTGTCACGACCGACGCCAGTCTATCAGGCTGGGGGGCGGTCTTGGATTCCCTGAAAACTCAGGGTTTATGGTCTCTGGAAGAGTCTCTTCTCCCAATCAACATCCTAGAACTGAGAGCGATATTCAATGCTCTCCGGGCTTGGCCTCATCTAGCGAAGGCCGGATACATAAGATTCCAGTCAGATAACATGACGACTGTAGCTTACATCAACCATCAGGGAGGAACAAGGAGTTCCTTGGCGATGAGAGAGGTATCCGAGATCATCAAATGGGCGGTGGATCACTCCTGCCACCTATCTGCAATCCACATCCCAGGAGTAGACAACTGGGAGGCGGATTATCTGAGTCATCAGATTTTCTATCCGGGGGAGTGGGAACTCCACCCGGAGGTGTTTGCCCAGTTGACTCAATTATGGGGCATTCCAGACATGGATCTGATGGTGTCTCGTCAGAACTTCAAGGTTCCTTGCTACGGGTCCAGATCCAGGGATCCCAAGGCCACTCTAGTGGATGCATTAGTGGCGCCTTGGTCGTTCAACCTAGCTTATGCGTTTCCACCATTCCCTCTCCTTCCCAGGCTTGTAGCCAGGATCAAACAGGAGAAGGCCTTGGTGATTCTGATAGCTCCTGTGTGGCCGCGCAGGACTTGGTATACAGACCTGGTGAATATGTCATCGGCTCCACCATGGAAGCTACCTTTGAGACAGGATCTTCTAGTACAAGGTCCATTCGAACATCCAAATCTAATTTCTCTGCAGCTGACTGCTTGTAAATTGAACATTTGATTTTATCCAAGCGTGGGTTTCCAGATTCAGTGATAGATACTCTGGTCCAAGCCAGAAAACCTGTGTCTAGAAAGATTTACCATAAAATATGGAAAAGATATATCATTTGGTGTGAATCCAAGGGATTCTCCTGGAGTAAGATTAAAATTCCTAAGATCCTCTCCTTTCTCCAAGAAGGTTTGGATAAGGGATCGTCAGCGAGTTCTCTAAAAGGACAGATTTCTGCTTTATCTGTCTTGTTATACAAACGACTGGCAGCTGTGCCAGAGGTACAGGCTTTGGTCAGAATCAAACCTGTTTACAGACCCTTGACTCCTCCTTGGAGTCTAAATTTAGTTATTTCAGTTCTTAAGGGGGTTCCGTTTGATATCAAGTTGCTATCTTGGAAAGTTCTGTTTTTGGTTGCTATTTCTTCTGCTAGAAGAGTTTCTGAATTATCTACTTTGCAGTGTGATCCACCCTATCTGGTGTTCCATTCAGATAAGGTTATTTTGCGTACCAAGCCTGGTTTTCTTCCAAAAGTTGTTTCCAACAAGATTATTAACCAGGAAATAGTTGTTCCTTCTCTGTGCCCGAATCCAGTTTCAAAGAAGGAACGTTTGTTACACAATTTAGATGTAGTCCGTGCTTTAAAGTTCTATTTAGAAGCAACAAAGAATTTTAGACAAACATCATCCTTGTTTGTCGTTTACTCTGGTAAGAGGAGAGGACAAAAAGCTATTGCTACCTCTCTTTCTTTCTGGCTGAAAAGCATTATCCGATTGGCTTATGATACTGCCGGACGGCAGCCTCCTGAGCGAATCACAGCTCACTCCACTAGGGCTGTGGCTTCCACATGGGCCTTCAAGAACGAGGCTTCTGTTAATCAGATATGTAAGGCAGCGACTTGGTCTTCTCTGCACACTTTTGCCAAATTTTACAAATTTGATATTTTTGCTTCTTCGGAGGCTGTTTTTGGGAGAAAGGTTTTGCAAGCCGTGGTGCCTTCTGTTTAGGTATCCTGATTTGCTCCCTCCCTTCATCCGTGTCCTAAAGCTTTGGTATTGGTTCCCACAAGTAATGGATGACGCCGTGGACCGGACACACCAATGTTGGAGAAAACAGAATTTATGCTTACCTGATAAATTACTTTCTCCAACGGTGTGTCCGGTCCACGGCCCGCCCTGGTTTTTAATCAGGTTTGAAAAATTTTTATTTTTCTTTATACACTACAGTCACCACGGCACCCTATAGTTTTCTCCTTTTTCTCCTAACCGTCGGTCGAATGACTGGGGGGCGGAGCCAGAGGGGGAGCTATATGGACAGCTCTTGCTGTGTGCTTTCCTTGCCTTTCCCTGTAGGGGAGGAAAATATCCCACAAGTAATGGATGACGCCGTGGACCGGACACACCATTGGAGAAAGTAATTTATCAGGTAAGCATAAATTCTGTTTTTTAGATATCCTTTGTTAAAGAAATAGCAATGCACATGGGTTAGACAATGACACAAGGCATCTATGTGCAACCACCAATCAGCAGCAACAGAGCCTATCTAGATATGCTTTTCAGGAAAGAATATCAAGAGTTAAAAGCTAATGAGATAATAGAACTAAATTAGACAATTTTTAAACATTGTATTATCCATCTAAATCAGGAAAGAACATATAGTTTAATGTCCCTTTAAGGTAAAGCTGTATAAATACAGCCATTGGAAGATATTTCATTTACAGTAGGGCAAACAATACAGAAGGTAATACAAATATGCTTCATTCTCATGTTATCCTAAGTTTGAGAAATGGAGATGCATAGGTTTATGATCAGCAAAGCATTACTGGGAAATATCTACTTATTTGTGGGTGGGCAACAATGCATATGTACAATGTTTAGACAGATGTATTTAGATAAATTTAAAGATTGCATATTAGCTCATTAAACGGACGGTAATTCAAAAGCGTTTCTTTCAGGATTCCTAAATAAAATATATTTTTAAGGGGCGGAGCAAGCCGAGCTTCTGTGCGGTCACACACTAAGAGAGCTCTGCTCAAATATTCTCTTTAATTTATAATTGGACTGCTCAGAATTGCTCAAGATTTGGCAAAAATATAGCTAAGGATCTATAGATCTGTATGGGTGAGATCCATGAGAAAGAGAGGACCTGAACCGACAAACCAGAAGGTTTTTTTTTCTATCACTTACAGCTCACACATTATTCATATGTGGAGCGGCCATATTGCAGACCATGTGGCACGCGTAGCGAGTGTTATTTGAAGAGCACTAGTGTCCCACTGTTTTTTTTTTTTTTTTTGCGAAGGTACACCAGACAATGTTATCCTCACACAGCTCCCTGAGGCAGGAGAAGCCAACTTCCGAACCAGAGAGCTCTATTGGACACAGCCCTACTATGGTAGACACCGTAATACTATGGGAACGCAGCGTGCTGCTCTCGCTAGATCGGCACTATCGAGACCTTAAGCGGCATTTCCATGTGCTTGTGGCTTCTATACAAATGGGACTGAATGAACCGGAGGAGGAGGATTCCCCTGCGCTATCTAACAACTGCGGGAACTCTAGTACTCACACTACTGCAGCAGGGGATGTACAGCGTGGCTCAAGAGACAACATACCTCAGGGAACCTGTAAGATCGCAGCAATTCCTGAGACCACCACTCTTTTGGCTGAGGAACTCTCTCAGACTTTGGTGACCGGGATACGAAGTCAGAGTGAATTGCTTTCTACTGGCATAAAAACAGCTGTTTACCCAGATCACATAATCACCGCTCCAGGCTCAGTGGGGGAAGGGCTGTACTTCACGGTGCATGCGGATACTTCACGGAGGCACCCTTCATATACCACTTCCAAAGGTAAAAACTCTCTACACGCTCTGAAGAACACCCAGAACATGAGGCTTTACTGGTTATCTATGCTACGCTCCCTCACTACTTGCCTATGCAGCGACATGTTACCAATAGGCTGTATAGTGACTATTGCAGTTCCTAACACAGGGTTAGGCTGAACTCATGTAAACCCCTGGACTTACACCATGGCGTGATAGTGTTTCATATATAGAGGTGAACATTGAAATTGCCGGACAGCACTGTCATTAGCCATACCCTAGAAGGAGATCTGTTATGTTGCCTTTTTATGTTGCAAACCCCAAATGTTTAAAACAGCAGTTAGATAGCACACAGTTTGAAGGCTTAAGATAGTAGATGGTTCCCTCGCACATGTTATAGTTTACTCTATTGCTATTATTTTTTTTTATTTTTTTTTTAAGCTCATACTCCTGTTACCAAATACCTCCCTTCACTGGCAACTGAAGAAGCTGGTTGCTTTTCAGAATTGGATCAGCACCTAGCTAATCAGACTACCGACTAAAAGTTATTGCTCAATACTGTTTACTGTTTGAATCAGGTTCAGTGGAATGTTTTGCTCTTGTACTCTGCTGTTGGCTGTTTTTTCTTGTTAACCCTCAAAATTTGACCTCTGTCATTGATATGATACTACACTCTTAGAAGATAAATTTATGTTTTCCACCCAGCAGCTCACTAGGCATGCCCTGCTATGAGATAATTATATACTTGCTTAAGCTCCCCCGTTAAAATGTACAAACGCTCCATTGTTCTCTTAAGTGTATAGTCACAATCTCAAGTCACAAAGTAATGTACGAGATACATAGGCATGTGCTTATAATTGTGGAGACAGGTCCTATGTTGCATATTTTTACTGTTAATGCTTATGAAACTATGATACATATAATTAACCTTAGAGGTGCGCATGATATGCCTTATGTATATTACTCCTCTCTATTTATGGATCAGTATTGACTAGTTCAGTTCAGAGTAAAATGAAGCAACACACTACTAAGGGTGTAGCCCATCACTGTTGTACCATACGTTCCAAACGAACCCTAGACACAAATCCTATATCAATATATATGTATATACCCTCCTATCTCCTCCTCCCACTTCACTCCTGGACTTGGCATTGTTTCCTTATCTATTCTAGCCACGTTAGAATTCACACCCTCCATTACCATGTCCCTTAGCATATACCGGCCGGAGCAGTATAGTAGACCTAGTGCCTACAGTCATTCTACTCAACTAAAAATCTGCTTTGTTAATGGGTGCATGGTGACTTTGTATTTATGTCAGGATCGTTATCAGTTCAACTTTAGTTTGAGATATTACATCACTCCAGTACTTTATTCTCTTATGTCATATCCTGTTTTGACTCCTCTAAATATTGTTCTATTTAATTTTACTCAGTGCTCTGGGAACCTTAGATTGGTAAGTTTGATCATTTTTGTGAGTCCTATTAATGAGAGAGGGGCTTACTGCTTTTTATAAATTTACAACAAGATAGACTGTCTGCCAGTTCTGTTCACTAATATATGTAGTACATTATAGCAGGATATACATATTATCTACTACCCCTTTCTTGTCAACATATGAAAATTGTACTTAACTAAAATTTGTTAATTTACATTGGTTTTATTGTTAATGTGTTCTATCTTTAGATTTGTAGTTACTGCCCCCCATGTACTTTATTGCCCTCAATGTGTTACAGCCTTATTGCTGAATCAGTCTGACATTGACTTATATGTGCTCACCACTATCCACATAGGCAGCGTTTAATCACAGAGAGTCTCCTAATAAGGGTCAAGTACCCATTCCAACTTGTATAGCAGTTAATGTATGTATGAACATCTATATATGTATATGTATATGCTATCATTATTAGTGACTGTAGAACTGTCATCACTAGCTCTTTCATGGTTTTTTCCACATTATCAGTATACATCACTTGTCCATGATAAGCCTCTCTCCTCCCTTTCCCGCCGGAGCTTATTGCCGTCGGGTCATATCCCCACTCCTTTGTCCAGCTTCGTCTATAGATGACACTCCCCTAGGAGAGGGGCTCATCCGGAGATCCCCTATACCCCGAACATTCTACAGCCCCCCTCTCCACATAATACTACAGAGTGATTGTTGAGGCCCCTTACTTCCCATAATTGAGCTCTGGATCTATCCTGATCGCATATTCTACACATTTGCCATTACTCTCTCACTATATGAGCTTAACACTATATTTAGATAATTACTTTGCTCTGATGGAGCCATGCCCATCCCAGTAGTCATGTAAATAACAGGTCCCCCCTGTGAAGCCCACCTTTATACCCATCCAATAAGTCTTTCCATACCTACTCTTATGTCCTATTTGGCTCCGCCCCCTCCCCCTCCCCACTCCACTTTGAGCGGCTCCTGCCCGCTGCATCCCCTTATCCCTCTCCCCGCTAAATTGGTCCTTAAGTGGCCAAACACAAGCTAATCCACGTTTATCCTACTTCTACTAGATTATATAACGCTATAAATGCTTTTTATGATAATGTGGAGAATATACTTTATCCCCCCTCCCTCCACCCCCATAAAATCAACCCTTCCTTGCTTCTATATTTTCTAAATTAATATCTTATAGTGTATTTATCCATCACAAGGAGGGGTCATTTCTAGTCTACATATCATATAAAAAATAAAACTGAGGTCTTAATCTGGATAGTCCAAACTCTTTACTAATACCTTTAATAAATGGGATTTATATGCCCCTTCTATCTAGACCCATTGCCTAGTAAACCTCCATGCTCCTTCATAACTCTAACCAGTTATAGCTTCTCCATTCTTTTACTACTCACCATAGAGTTCTACTTTTTAAATTTATGAATGTATACAATGTTGGTATAACCTGTGTTGTTTACCTGGCAAGATCATGGTATTAGTACTGTACTTTTCTCCTTTGTTACTATTGATGGACGTCTCATTATTGTTATATTTGTTTATGACTTCAATAAAAAACCATTTATAAAAAAAAAAAAAATATATATATATATATATTTTTAAACATTAAAATGTACTTATATATTTGAATTTCCTTCATTATTTTGATATACTTTCCTTTACAACCATATCTAGATATGTTCAGTAGCTGAAGATTGGTGGATGCACATGCCTTGTGTGATTGGCTCAAACATGTGCATTGCTATTTCTTCTGTAAAGGATATCTAAGGAATAATCTAAATAGATTGAGTTACATTTTAATTTTTAAAACTGTATTCTCTCTCCGGATCATGAAACAAAATATTTGGGTGTAATGTCCCTTTAAAAATAAAGACGCCATTGCCCAATAACATATGTGAGCAGTTAAGACAAATACAAGCTTGAGGTTTATTTACTAATAATGAACAAACGTGTATTTTAAAATTTATAAACAGATTAGCCAAGTTCTGTCCATTATAAATACAAATTACGCATTTCAGAAATATAGCGTGGGAAACTTACCTTGCAACACGAGATTCGCATCTTTAAAAATTCTATTCTAATGCCACGCACTAGCACACAATCGATGTGCATTATAAATACATTTAACAGAGCAATGTCAATACTTCACAATAAGTCACAATTGGCTAGATTACAAGTTTTGTCGGTAAAAACTTGCGTTGCTAACGAGCCTTTTTTTTCCAGCGCACACTTTAAACAATGCTGGTATTACAAGTTTTCTGAATGGCTGCGTTAGCCTCAGAAAAGTGAGTGTTGAGCAAATTTAGCGCCACTTCTCCCTGTAATACCAGCGTTGCTTACGGTAGTGGTAAGCTGGCAAAACGTGCTCATGCACGATTTCCCCATAGGATACAATGGGGCTGAGCTGGCTGAAAAAAAAACAGCGTTCAGCTCCTAACGCAGCCCCATTGTTTCCTATGGGAAAATACTTTCTAAGTCTACACCTAACACCCTAACATGAACCCCGAGTCTAAACACCCCTAACCTTACACTTATTAACCCCTAATCTGCCGCCCCGACATCGTCGCCACCTGCATTATATTATTAACCCCTAATCTGCTGCTCCGGACACCGCCGCCACATACATTATACCTATGAACCCCTAATCTGCTGCCCCTAACATCGCGGACACCTACATTATATTTATTAACCACTAATCTCCCGCCCCCAATGTTGCCGCCACCTACCTACAATTATTAACCCCTAATGTGCCGCCCACAACGTCGCCGCTACTATATTAAATGTATTAACCCCTAAACCTAAGTCTAACCCTAACACCCCCCTAACTTAAATCTATTTTTAATAAATCTAAATAAAATTACTATAATTAAAGAAATTATTCCTATTTAAAACTAAATACCTGTAAAATAAACCCTTATATAGCTACAATATAACTAATAGTTACATTGTAGCTATTTTAGGATTTATTTTTATTTTACAGACAACTTTGTATTTATTTTAACTAGGCACAATAGTTATTAAATAGATATTAACTATTTAATAAATACCTAGATAAAATAAATACAAATATACCTGTTAAATAAACCCTAACCTAAGTTACAATTACACCTAACACTACTCTATAATTAAATTAATTACCTAAACTACCTACAATTAAATACAATTAAATTAAATAAACTAAATTATGAAAAAAAAAACACTAAATTACAGAAAATAAAAAAGAAATTACAATATTTAAAACTAATTACTTCTAATCTAATCCCCCTAATAAAATAAAAAAGCCCCCCAAAAATAATAAAATTCCCTACCCTACACTAAATTACAAATAGCCCTTAAAAGGGCTTTTTGCGGGGCATTGCCCCAAAGTAATCAGCTCTTTTACCTGTAAAAAAAGAAATACAATACCCCCCCAACATTACAACCCACCAACCACACACCCATACTCTAAAACCCACCCGATCCCCCATTAAAAAAACCCTACCCCATTGAAGATCACCCTACCTTGAGCAGTTTTCACCCAGCCGGGCACCAGTGTTCATCCGATGGGGCAGAAGAGGACATCCGGACCGGCAGAAGTCTTCATCCTATCTGGGCAGAAGAGGACATCCGGACTGGCAGACATCTTCATCCAAGCGGCATCTTCTATCTTCATCCATCCGACGAGGAACAGCTCCATCTTGAAGACCTCCAGTGCGGAACATCCTTATCGGCCGACGACTACCCAATGAATGGCTGGTCCTTTAAATGACGTCATTCAAGATGGCGTCCCTCGAATTCCGATTGGCTGAAAGGATTCTATCAGCCAATCGGAATTAAGGTAGGAAAAATCCTATTGGCTGATGCAATCAGCCAATCGGATTGAAGTTCAGGTAATTAAGGTAGTTTAGGTAATTTATTTAATTGTAGAGTAGTGTTAGGTGTAATTGTAACTTAAGAAGGGTTTATTTTACAGGTATATTTGTATTTATTTTATCTAGGTATTTATTAAATAGTTAATATCTATTTAATAACTATTGTGCCTAGTTAAAATAAATACAAAGTTGACTGTAAAATAAAAATAAATCCTAAAATAGCTACAATGTAACTATTAGTTATATTGTAGCTATATTAGGGTTTATTTTACAGGTAAGTATTTAGTTTTAAATAGGAATAATTTATTTAATTATAGTAATTTTATTTAGATTTATTAAAAATAGATTTAGGTTAGGGGGTGTTATGGTTAGGGTTAGACTTAGGTTTAGGGGTTAATAACTTTATTATAGTAGCAGTGACATTGGGGTTTGAAGATTAGGGGTTAATAATTGTAGGTAGGTGTTGGCAACGTTGGGGGGGCAGATTAGGGGTTAATAACATTTAACTAGTGTTTGCGAGGCGGGAGTGCAGCGGTTCAGGGGTTAATACATTTATTATTGTAGCGGCGATGTCCGGTCGGCAGATTAGGGTTAATAATTGTAGGTAGGTGGCGGCAACGTTGAGGGTGGCAGATTAGGGGTTAATAAATATAATGTAGGTGTTGGCGATGTTAGGGGCAGCAGATTACGGGTTCATAGGTATAATGTAGGTGGCGGCGATGTCTGGTCGGCAGATTAGGGGTTAATTAATTTTATTATAGTGTTTGCGATGTGGGGGGGCCTCGGTTTAGGGGTTAATAGGTAGTTTATGAGTGCTAGTGTACTTTTTAGCACTTTATTTAAGAGCTTTATGTTCTGGCGTTAGCCCATAAAACTCTTAACTACTGACTTTTATATGCGGTAGGAGTCTTGGAGGTAGAGGCTGTACCGCTCACATCTTCCAAGACTTTTAATACCAGCATTAACAAAATCCCATTAAAAAGATAGGATTCACAATTGAAGTAAGGGGATTTGCGGTATGGAGAAGTTGCGGAATAAAAGTGAGCGGTACACCTGTACCTGCCAAACTTGTAATACCAGCGGGCATTAAAAAGCAGCGTTAGGACCCCTTAACGCTGCTTTTTATGGCAAACGCCAAGCTAGTAATCGAGCCGAATATTTCTTTAATAAACAATAAAAACAAATAAAATGTATTTATATTAAATAACCTGATCGATATTATTGTATTGTAGCGGCGATGTCCGGTCGGCAGATTAGGGTTAATAATTGTAGGTAGGTGGCGGCAACGTTGAGGGTGGCAGATTAGGGGTTAATAAATATAATGTAGGTGTCGGCGATGTTAGGGGCAGCAGATTAGGGGTTCATAGGTATAATGTAGGTGGCGGCGATGTCTGGTCGGCAGATTAGGGGTTAATTAATTTTATTATAGTGTTTGCGATGTGGGGGGGGCCTCGGTTTAGGGGTTAATAGGTAGTTTATGAGTGCTAGTGTACTTTTTAGCACTTTATTTAAGAGCTTTATGTTCTGGCGTTAGCCCATAAAACTCTTAACTACTGACTTTTATATGCGGTAGGAGTCTTGGAGGTAGAGGCTGTACCGCTCACATCTTCCAAGACTTGTAATACCAGCATTAACAAAATCCCATTAAAAAGATAGGATTCACAATTGAAGTAAGGGGATTTGCGGTATGGAGAAGTTGCGGAATAAAAGTGAGCGGTACACCTGTACCTGCCAAACTTGTAATACCAGCGGGCATTAAAAAGCAGCGTTAGGACCCCTTAACGCTGCTTTTTATGGCAAACGCCAAGCTAGTAATCGAGCCGAATATTTCTTTAATAAACAATAAAAACAAATAAAATGTATTTATATTAAATAACCTGATCGATATTAAACATCGAAATGTGTAAAACATTTACTAATGGGACTGGATTATATTTACTAAAAATCAAATAGAGATCAAATGTAAACTTAATATATTAATATTTAATGGATCATGTATATTAAATCTGCGTCACACATATCCGCATAACAGTCCCATGAATTACAAATAAGTCTACATTAAAAATGTAGTAACAGCACCCCCAGGAGGTATGTGTATGGAAGTTACTAAGATATGAAACATTAAGGAACGGCCAATCAGAGTTCATCACACAAGCATAACTTGAGTTAGTATGGCCTCACAGACATGATAACAAAATTTCAAAATGTTATCCAATCAGATGTACAGATACCATGTTCCATGGTGCATATCATGTTTACTTCACCATATAAAAGTCCATTACACATTTCCATTTTTGTCAGTTCTCTAATGCCTGCTGGCAGATATATATTATTGACATATTATATATATATATAAACCCACCCAACTCGGCAGGCATGACGTTTCCCAGGTTCTCACGGTTGGAGAGTGCAGCACTGGTCAACGCCATCGAGGACTTCTATCCGCAGCTGTTTGGGAACAAGAAGAAGTCGACGAAGCAGAGTATTAGGAAGGCCCTCTGGTCGTCTATCTCCAATGATGTTAATTTGGTGTGTGGCATCCAGAGGACCACTGATCAAATCATACAGGGGTTCGGGGATATGAGGTTGCGGCTCAGCAATAGAGTCTCCCTCATAAAGGGCTGGGTAAAAGCCCATCAGAGGGATGGTAAGCAGGACCCACCCCCACGGACCTGCAACCTTATGAGGTGACTTTATGCGCCCTCCTCAATCTCCGGGTCCCCCTCAGATTTAGATCCGCTCGCTCCTCAACTTCTTTTTCTTCCCTCCCAGCTGCTGGATCGGAAAGTCCCGACCCAGAGGCCAGTGCAGCTGCTTCTCCAACCGGTGACCTGGGTGAAGAAAGTCTAGAGGCTAAACCAGGTAAATATCAGACTTCATATTATATATTAATATTTGAGTTTATATTTAAGCAATGTGTATATAGTCATATATTCAACCTATATAGATCTTACAACACACGCTACATATGATGTTTAGATATCTGAATGTAGATTTGTCACATATGAAATAGGAATGATGTTTCTTGCGCTCTACAGAATATGAGTCACAGAGCGAAAATGGTATTACGCATCTGTGAAATCCCTATCATCCGCCATTTTCATACATTGACTATCGAATCATACCACAGTTCTAAATATTAATTGGTATCATTCAATATTAACAAATATACCATTGGAATCTCATAATACACCCAATTGAAAATATATTTGAAGTCTTTAGAAATGATACTCATCACACTACTATATCCAAATCAATTCTGAATCATGGATGCACAATTCCGCTTTGAATCATTGCGCAATGATCACAAAAGATAGAATTGCGCATACACGTGAACATGTATTTGCTGTAACAGTGGCATAACTTTAGACATGTTGGTAAAATCACGTATGCGCAATACCGCTTTGAATCATTGCGCAATGATCACGAAAGATAGAATTGCGAACACACGTGAATATGTGTTTGCTGTAACAGTGGCATAACTGTAGACATTTTGGGCAAATCATGGATGCGCAATTCCGCTTTGAATCATTGCGCAATGATCACGAAAGATAGAATTGTGCACACACGTGAACATGTGTTTGCTGTAACAGTGGCATAACTTTAGACATGTTGGTCAAATGTATAGGTTAATTAGTATATATGTGAAGAATACAGTATCCTTATTGACAATTTTCGACATTATAAAAGCTATACTAGCAAGATCAAAATAAAAATTGAACAATCTCTATCAATTGATGACAATGCAAGAAGACACAAAATTACTTAAAGTGACAGTCAACAACATAAAAGTTTGAAAATAAGAATACATGATCTCTTTATTTATACATTAATTTAGGAAACAATGAACTCATGTGAATATAAATATAATTTTAATTTGTCAATTAGAATAAAAAAATCTGATTTTTTTTGTGTCCATGGCCTGATTTGTATTAATGATATCCAATCCTTATTGAATATTTTACAGATATGGATGTTGGTGCTGGAACCTCGAGCCCGGGTTCGTCACTGTGTGGTATGTCTCATTTTAATTTACCTTTCTCTTACAAACTTTGACATAACATTACATAATCAATTCACATTGATCTATATTAATATGGATACTCTAATTCTCTTTTCTTGTTATTTTAAAATAAGAATCACGAATCAGAGTTGGGATTCCATTGTAATACACATCTCAATTTATGAGTATTTGAAGTTATTCCTTTTATTCTTGATATCTTCATTTTAATTTAATCTTAGGGTCATGGCCATTTTTTATTCTGCCCCTGGGTAGTGCTTGACATTTTTTTTTTGCTACATTAAGACAACACTAACACATTTTTACATATGTGCAGATTATAGAAATATACATCTCATATGCTTTGATATTTTTGTCTTATCATTAAAGGGACATGAAAAACAACATTTTACTTTTAGGATTTAGACACAACATCTGATTCAAAACAAATTTCAAAATTACTGATATTATCTAAATTGCTTCAGTCTATTGTTATCCTTATTTGAAAAGCATATCTAGGTATGCTCAGGAGCAGCAATGCATTACTGGGAGTAACCTACTGATTGGTTGATGCACAAAATTGCCTATTTTCATTGGTTCAACACATATCTTCAGATAACAGTAGGGCATAGTTGCTCCTTTAAAAAAAGACAATAAAGCAAGATAGAAGAAATAAGTATATTTGAAAGCTTTTTAAAATCACAGGCTGGATTTGAATCATGGAAATTAATACAATTACACATTTGGAGTTTCATGTCCCTTTAAGAGAGAAGGATAATTAAAAATTCATGATGATATCCTGAAATTATATATTTGATTGTAATTGCATGCTCCATCCCATTCATTACATCAACATACGAACTAGACAATTCATTAACAGTGACATTGTCAAATAAAGATATTTTAATATTTAATATTAAAGGGACACTGAACACAAAATGTTTCTTTTGTTATTCAGATAGAGCATGCAATATTAATAAACTTTATCATTTACTCCTATAATCAAATTTGCTTCATTCTCTTGGTATCTTTATTTGAAATGAAAGAATGTAAGTTTAGATGCCGACCCATTTTTGGTGAACAACCTGTGTTGTTCTTGCTGATTGGTGTATACATTCACCCACCAATAAACAAGTGCTTTCCCTGGTTCTGAACCCAAAAATAGCTTAGCTGCCTTATTTTTCAAAGAAAGAAAGCAATAGAAAAAGGACAAATTTATAATAGGAGTAAATTGGAAAGTTGCTTATTATAAAGATATACCCCAGGACTCGGGGGACTGGGTTATGGCTGACAGTGAGGCCTTGAGTGCGTGGAGCCCAGAGCAGCCGGATATGCTTCTACAGGACAGCGCCTTACAGCTCGCACCAGTACCCGCAGTGCCAGAGCGGAGTAGTGTGACATAACCTGTGGATCTACAGACGCAGAGATCTGAATCGTCTGATACATGCAGCCTACGGCCGATGCCTCTTGCTTATGTGAATCCCTCCGGGTCGTGTGGGATGGCTGCATCGGGAGCGGAACAGAACAAGCTGCCTTTGAATTACACCGGACCACAGCAGTCAGATCCAGAGAAGCCTATTCGCGGAAGATTTGAAGCACGATCTGACCCCCATCCCAAGCGCACTAACCCATCTGAATTGAGGTCGCACTATTCCATGAACCCTTTTCTTTATAGCTTCAGCCTTTTTTTTCAAGCTTCAGGCCGGTCTGCTAAGATACTCACCAGCCCACTATATCACTCTACATGGCGCAGATCCTGCTCTTGTACCCTGTCCGGATGAGACCCGCTACCTAGAGGTGGCATAGGATAAAAGAACATTTTCAGGACACTCGGCCACAAGCTATTACAGTTTCTGTTGGTAGCCAGAGTCGACATAGAAGTAACATATGCCACTGATTCATGCTTAGTCTATTCCGGGGAATACCTATGTCAGTCCCGGCTGTTTCTTAATACTTGTATATACTGGACATATTTCAAATGTAAGAGACAATATATTTCAGCAGCTATATTGTTCTACAACAGTTTTAGCCAGACTCTCTATCTATCTGTTCATATGCAAATATTGATTTTTAGTTGATAACTGTCTTGCACCTGTACCTTTGCAACTCACTTTGTAAGATAAGTTCACATGCGGTTCTAAATATCCTCAGAGTGTCCAACTGCTAGTTATGTCACAGCTCATTTGTGACTAGTCTAACAAGAGGGCAATGCTCTAGCTTAATATATGGCTGGTAACATACTCTAATACTAGACACCACTACTCTTTATTATACCTCTCTGATTGATATATGATGTTTACTTCTGAGTAGGCAAGTTATTTTGGCAATATTATCTATACCCAAACTTTACAAGCGGTAAGGTCTAAGTTACTTACATATCTAGCTGGATATATGTGTTCAAACTGGCTATAGAGTAAATGCCACACCTTACATTTACCATATGTATTTCTTTTAGGGAATATCCCTGTCTAGGTTTTTATTTGTGTGTCATATCTAAGTATATTGCTAGATCTGGAATAGCAGTATAGAGGAACACATCTAGCATACTTTATTATAAATTTCTCGATAGACTGCAAACGAGTATTGTCTATATTTTCCTCTCATAGGCCCTACATATACCCCTGCCCAGCTTGTAACACACTCTCCTAGCTGGTACTTCCCTGCAGAACTTTTGCTGAGGCCAGACTTTTGTAAAGTTTAGACTAATATAGCACGTAGCTATAGTTATATAATACTGTTAAATATGCGTAGTAGCTGTCTGCTGTGATGATATTACCTCTTTACTGACCCTAAGCTTGAAGTATACACTGTGCTCTCACCTTTTTACCCTTGTACCAACAGGCATGCTTATATCACATAGGACAGGGTCTAATATTCCCAAGTACTACATCAGTATGTAGGGTGGCTGAGTTAAGTGTCTATTTAATGTACAGCTGAACTTTATATAGATTTAGTGAATGCTGTATACACATGTTTATATATGCAACATAGTAATGTCCTAAGCTTGACAGGATTAGCTCTAAAAACTCTCAGCATAGTGTAATCTCCCAGTATTAATAAGTTTCTACCCCTCTGTTTAGTTTAGATAGAGTGGTGCTCGTAGCCAGGATAATGCACCACTGTCTTGCTTTTGAGTCCTTTGCTTTCCCTACTGAAATGCTGGTAAGTCTCTTATAAGTGGGGTTTTGGTACCAATACTGTCTTATGAGCTGAGATATGCAACTCCATTCCCACATACTCCGTCTGACCTACTTCACATAGGCTGTAGCTTTGTAGCATTTATCAGGCTTCTCTTACTTTCTTATTAATAAGACATATAGATTATGATATCAGTGACTATAGTTCACTGCCAATATGTTTATCAATGTCCGACACATAGATATCTTGGGCAGCCTTTTATGGTCCCTGACTTTCCACTAGATCCTATTCAATATACCCTCCTAGAGGACACTCCCAGTGTTTGCTATCATGCATAGAGGATTCGAGATAAATCTAAAGCTGTGTTAAACTCCACTTTGTTACTAACTCGTGCACTTCTATTTTCTTCTATGTGCTATATAACTCTGTACCATATCCCAGTATGCTATTGGTTTCCAACAGTGATGCGGATGTATGCATCAATTTTTTTCTTATTACCTGATGTGTACAGGTCTGTTTAATTACAGAGTGAAAAAATACCAATTGACAAAATAGGTAATAGCATGCGCCTAATGTGTTTGTGATAGTAGTGGTTTAAACAAATAATAAAATGATGATAATATAGGGAATGTGTAAATATAAATAAAATACTCGTGTAAGTTGTGAAAATTTTTTCAATGTGATGTGAATCAAATCCGCTGAAAAGTGTTACCAATTAAATAGGTGTAGATTAACTAGAAAATGTATATATGTATATACTACCAATGTAATAAACGCACAATACAGTATTGGTTAATAAAAATCAATTCATAAAAAATATGTATAAAAGGGAACCAAAAACAGAAAAAAATATATATTAGATATATATACTGGTGATCAAACGATTTATCGTGATATAAGTCCCATAAAATAAGGTGCTAAAAAGTGATGCCAACATGTGTTAATGTCTCTGAAACAATGTTTCTTTCAAACTTATCGTGATAAAGATGTTTTGTAGTCAGGAGGATTTCCAATATAGTAAACAGGATTTCCAATATTGCAGGCAGCTGGTCTTTGGTATGTCTGATCGAAAACACAGTCTCTAGAAATGGTAAAAAGAAAGACAGCGCCTCATAGTGCAAGTGGGTTCCAACAGTAATGGATCACAGTGAGAAAATAGACAAGTGGTAGTATACTCACAAGGATGTTGGCACCTTTGTTGAAAATGGTGCAAATGGGCAGACTGACATTTGGATCAGCAGTCAGTACGCTGGAGCCAAATAGATTTGGATTTCCTGGGTGGGCCGCTGTGGACTCTCCTCTATGAATCAGAGCAAGATCCTGTGATCTCCCGCTGTATATACAAACTGCAAACGGTTAGTCTATGCGTATAGCATACATTGAGTATAGGACAAACTTCCCAGATAATCGGAAGATATGTGTTGTCTGATAGTGGCTGATATAACTTTGGCAGGCTGAATAAAAAGCAAGTAATGCTGTGGTAAATAAAGTTAAAAACACTTTATTTTGCGAGCTTAGGATGCGTTTCTCGGCCGCAAGCTCCTGGCCGTTTCATCAGGTAAGATGTGTCAGAATTATGTAACCCTTTGAAGTGTCTGGCTACTGGAGTATCTGAAAAGTCATCTTCTATGGAGCGCAGATGCTCTAAGAATCTCTCTTTTAACTGTCTCTTCATTTTCCCTGTGTATTGTTTGGAACAAATTTTGCATGTGAGGAGATAGATCACGTGTGGTTGCACAGTTTATGTGATAATTTATTTTGTAGTTTTTGTTAGTAACCGTAGACACAAAGGGGGGTAGTTATCAACTTGTCTACTTTACCTGCATTTGCCGGTTCAATATGCCCGCCTAAGCTCGTCTACCATCGCTGCCGCGGACCTGCAAAATTTCGCCTAAGTTATCAAAAAAGCTGTCAAAAAGCTGCGCACTAAGTACGGGGCGATGAGCAGTGGATTGCGAGAGTTATCACTCATCCGATCTCGCTGCTCTTCGGCTTTTTGACAGCTTTCTTGCTAGCCTGTCACTAAGCACCCACACTAACTACACTGTTCTACCCCCTATACCGGCGCCCCCGGAGCCCCCCGCAACTCAATAAAGTCATTAACCCCTAAACCGCCACTCCTAGACCCTGCCGCAACTCTTATAAATGTATTAACCCTTAAACCGCCGCTCCCGGACACCGCCACCACCTACATTATACCTAGTAACCCCTATCCTGCCCCCCTATACCGCCGCCACCTATAATAAAGTTATTAACCCCTATCCTGCCGATCCCGTACCCCGCAGCAACTAAATAAATAGTTTAACCCCTAAACCGCCGCTCCCAGACCCCGCCGCAACCTATATTAAACTTATTAAACCCTATCCTGCCCCCCATACCGCCGCCCTCTATAATAAAGTTATTAACCCCTATCCTGCTGATCCCGGACTTCGCCGCAACTAAATAAATAGTTTAACCCCTAAACCGCCGCTCCCGGACCCCGCCGCAACCTATATTAAACTTACTAACGCCTATCCTGCCCCCCCTACACCGTCGCCACCTATAATAAATTTATTAACCCCTATCCTGCCCCACACTACACCGCCGCCACTGTAATAAAATTATTAACCCCTAAACCTAAGTCTAACACTAACCCTAACACCCCCCTAACTTAAATATTAATTAAATAAATCTAAATAATATTTCTCTTATTAACTAAATTAATCCTATTTAAAACTAAATACTAACCTTTAAAATAAACCCTAATATAGCTACAATATAAATAATAATTATATTGTAGCTATCTTAGGATTTATTTTTACAGGCATCTTTCAATTTATTTTAACTAGGTACAATAGCTATTAAATAGTTATTAACTATTTAATAGCTACCTAGTTAAAATAAAGAGAAATGAACCTGTAAAATAAAAACTAACCTAAGTTACAATTACACCTAACACTACACTATACTTTAATAAATTATTCCTATTTAAAACTAAATACTTACCTGTAAAATAAACCCTAAGATAGCTACTATATAATTAATAATTACATTGTAGCTATTTTAGGATTTATATTTATTTTACAGATAACTTTGTATTTATGTTAGCTAGTTAGAATAGTTATTAAATAGTTATTAACTATTTAATAACTACCTAGCTAAAAGAAATACAAAATTACCTGTAAAATAAATCCTAACCTAAGTTACAATTAAACCTAACACTACACTATCATTAAATTAATTAAATAAATTAGCTACAAATAACTACAATTAAATACAATTACATAAATTAACTAAAGTACAAAAAATAAAAAAAGCTAAGTTACAAAAAATAAGTTACAAACATTTAAAAAATACTACAACAATTTTAAGCTACTTACACCTAATCTAAGCCCCCTAATAAAATAACAAAGCCCCCCAAAATAAAAAAATGCCCTACCCTATTCTAAATTAAAAAAGTTCAAAGCTCTTTTACCTTACCAGCCCTTAAAAGGGCCTTTTGCGGGGCATGCCCCAAAGAATTCTGCTCTTTTGCCTGTAAAAGAAAAATACAACCCCCCAACATTAAAACCCACCACCCACATACCCCTAATCTAAACCAAACCCCCCTTAAATAAACCTAACACTACCCCCCTGAAGATCATCCTACCTTGAGTCGTCTTCAGCCAGCCGACCCACCGATGGAATCAAAGAGGAGATCCGCAGCTGCAGAAGTCATCACCCAAGGCGCGCTGAAGAAGTCTTCCATCCGATGAAGTCATCATCCAGGCGGCGCTGAAGAAATCTTCCATCCGGGCGATGTCATCTTCCAAGAGGCATCTTCAATCTTCTTTCTTCCGGATCCATCTTCATCCCGCCGAGGCGGAACATCCTTCTTCCCCGACGGACTAACGACGAATGAAGGCTCCTTTAAGGGACGTCATCCAAGATGGCGTCCCTTCAATTCCGATTGGCTGATAGGATTATATCAGCCAATCGGAATTAAGGTAGGAAAAATCTGATTGGCTGATTGAATCAGCTAATCAGATTGAGCTTGCATTCTATTGGCTGATCGGAACAGCAAATAGAATGCAAGCTCAATCTGATTGGCTTTTTGGATCAGCCAATCGGATTGAACTTCAATCTGACTGGCTGATTCAATCAGCCAATCAGATTTTTCCTACCTTAATTCCGATTGGCTGATAGAATCCTATCAGCCAATCGGAATTGAAGGGATGCTATCTTGGATGACGTCCCTTAAAGGAGCCTTCATTCAGTCGTCGGCCGTCGGGAAAGAAGGATGTTCCGCGTCGGCTGGATGAAGATGGATCCGGAAGAAAGAAGATTGAAGACGCCGCTTGGAAGATGACATCGCCCGGATGGAAGAATTCTTCAGCGCCGCCTAGGTGATGACTTCATCGGATGGAAGACTTCTTCAGCGCGCCTTGGGTGATGACTTCTGCCGCTCCGGATCTCCTCTTCGGTTCCATCGGTGGGTCGGCTGGCTGAAGACGACTCAAGATAGGATGATCTTCAGGGGGGTAGTGTTAGGTTTATTTAAGGGGGGTTTGGTTAGATTAGGGGTATGTGGGTGGTGGGTTTTAATGTTGGAGGGGGGTTGTATTTTTCTTTTACAGGCAAAAGAGCAGAATTTTTGGGGGCATGCCCAGCAAAAGGCCCTTTTAAGGGCTGGTAAGGTAAAAGAGCTTTGAACTTTTTTAATTTAGAATAGGGTAGGGCATTTTTTTTATTTTGGGGGGCTTTGTTATTTTATTAGGGGGCTTAGATTAGGTGTAAGTAGCTTAAAATTGTTGTAATATTTTTTAAATGTTTGTAACTTATTTTTTTTTATTTTTTGTAACAGCTTTTTTTATTTTTTGTACTTTAGTTAGTTTATGTAATTGTATTTAATTTTAGTTATTTGTAGTTAATTTATTTAATTAATTTAATGATAGTGTAGTGTTAGGTTTAATTGTAACTTAGGTTAGGATTTATTTTACAGGTAATTTTGTATTTCTTTTATCTAGGTAGTTATTAAATAGTTAATAACTATTTAATAACTATTCTAACTAGCTAAAATAAATACAAAGTTACCTGTAAAATAAATATAAATCCTAAAATAGCTACAATGTAATTATTAATTATATTGTAGCTATCTTAGGATTTATTTTACAGGTAAGTATTTAGTTTTAAATAAGATTCATTTATTTAATGATACTGTAGTGTTAGGTGTAATTGTAACTTAGGTTAGTTTTTATTTTACAGGTAAATTTCTCTTTATTTTAGCTAGGTAGCTATTAAATAGTTAATAACTATTTAATAGCTATTGTACCTAGTTAAAATAAATTGAAAGATGCCTGTAAAATAAAAATAAATCCTAAGATAGCTACAATGTAACTATTATTTATATTGTAGCTATATTAGGGTTTATTTTAAAGGTAAGTATTTAGTTTTAAATAGGATTAATTTAGTTAATAAGAGAAATATTATTTAGATTTATTTAATTAATATTTAAGTTAAGGGGGTGTTAGGGTTAGTGTTAGACTTAGGTTTAGGGGTTAATAATTTTATTACAGTGGCGGCGGTGTAGGGGGGGCAGGATAGGGGTTAATAAATTTATTATAGGTTGCGGCGGTATAGGGGGGCAGGATAGGGGTTAATAAATTCATTATAGGTGGCGACGGTGTAGGGGGGGCAGATTAGGCGTTAGTAAGTTTAATATAGGTTGCGGCGGGGTCTGGGAACGGCGGTTTAGGGGTTAAACTATTTATTTAGTTGCAGCGAGGTCCGGGATCCGCAGGATAGGGGTTAATAAATGTATTATAGAGGGCAGTGGTATGGGGGGGCAGGATAGGGGTTACTAGGTATAATGTAGGTGGCGGTGGGGTCAGGGATTGGGGGTTTAGGGGTTAATACATATATCATAGTTGCAGCGGGGACCGGGAGCGGCGGTTTAGGGGTTAATACATATATTATAGTTGCGGTGGGGACCGGGAGTGGCGGTTTAGGGGTTAATACATAAATTATAGTTGCAGCGGGGTCCGGGAGCGGGGGTTTAGTGGGTAATCAGTTTATTAGAGTGGTGGTGGGCTCCGGGAGCGGCGGTTTAGGGGGTAATACAATTATTTAGTTGCGGCGGTGTAGGGAGGGCAGATTTGGGGTGTTTAGACTCGGGGTACATGTTAGGGTGTTAGGTGTAGACATCTCCCATAGGAATCAATGGGATGTCTGGCAGCAGCGAACATGAACTTTCGCTATGGTCAGACTCCCATTGAAAAGCAGGTACGCTGGGCCGGAAAAGTGCCGAGCGTACCTGCTAGTTTTTTGATAACTAGCAAAAGTAGTCAGATTGTGCTGCACTTCTGTGTGGAACATTTGTAGCGACATAAGAATCGATCTGTGTCGGACTGAGTCCAGCGGATTGAAGCTTACGTCACTAAATTCTACTTTTGCCGGTATCTAGGGCTTGATAACTTAGGCGAATCAGCCTCGCCACAAATACGCTGCGAAATTCCAGCGTATTTGAGGTAGACACGTTGATAACTAGAGGTCAAAATCCTCTCCATCACATACAAAATCACATGTTCTGCATATATGATGTCTGCATTTGAAAAATCCTCTTTTTTGTTGTAACCAACATTTAGTTTTTCTCGGTTTGAGGTCAGAGGGTGACAAGAAATTGGCAAGAGTTTTTCCTTTCCTAGATATAAATTCACAACCATTTTGCATGATATCTTTCAATGTAGGATCAGAATAAAGGATGGGTATTGAATCCTTAATTATTTTTCATATTTTATTATATTCAAGACTATACGTGGTAATGAATTTTATCGTCTCTTCGTTCGGTATACAACGCCGCTCCATAGCGTGGCTGAACAACTACTTCCGGTAGAGTCCTAGCAGCTCCTAGGCAGGCAAAGCAGATAAAAGAATTATCGTACAGACCTGCACAGCAAAGCGCCTCAGGGATCCCACAGCAAAGATGAAAAAACAATCCATAATAGGCACAAAAGGAGAGAGGGTAAGGGAATCATATCCCAAAGAAAAAATATCAGTAGCTGCTGCTTTTCCCAGTGCGTCTGCAAACGCACTAAGTGTAGACAAAAAATTCCAAAGTTTAACAAATGATCCCAAGATTATTAAACTGAGATAATCGATGTAAATTATGAATTTGATCGAAATAATATCCTCTCTGTGAATTCTGAACTTAATTGTTCTTAAGGAATGGATATGCATTTCTAATGTATTTTTGTCCTTTTTTACATCAACATAGACGTATAATATTTTTAAAACAGACTATTATTTGAATGTTGACAGCACATATATTCCAATTTCACTTATATCTTATTGTAGTAGTCTAACAAAAGAAATCACTGTGTGCAATGCGCATATTTTAGATGATTAATATCTTTCTCTTATTATTGTTTCTCTTTAATTATCCAACAATATATTGCTATAGGTTGGCTGACCATATTTCAACTTGAATAAGTGACACATCTGATAAATACATGTGTCATTATTCTTATTCCAAATAAATCTTTAAACATATCTGAAAACATCCCTGACATATGTATTTTTCATGTGTCCCTTTTTAAAGCGTAAAGATGTACACCATAGCTATAGGTAACATATAATGTATAAAACAGTACCAGAGCACCTCCACGGGAATTGATATAAAACAATAATCTTTATTCTGGATTTGTTAAAATCTTCACAAAACACCACAACATAGCAAGGGTCAGGGGATAATGGTCAAATCGCAGTGACCCACTGACGCGTTTCGGCTGTTAAGCCATAATCGTAGTGTGGTCAAATTGCTTAATCCAGCCCCTTTTAAATTGTTAAAAATCATCCAATTGCCTAAAACCAAAATTTTGCTTTGTTGTGGCGTTTTGTGATGATTTTAACAAATCAGGAATAAAGATTATCGTTTTATATCAATACCCATGGTGGTGCTCTGGTGCTTTGTTTTGTGCTCTGTTTGGAACTGTCGATTGAGCACTCTATTGGGATTGGTTCTCCTTCGCCCCCACTGCCGCCCACATGACCGGAGCTTGGCCTGACATCACGGATCGCACGCATGCATGCACAAAGACTGGGAAGGAATGCGAGAGTCTCACGCTGAGGGTGGAAGGTCGGATGTCTGCAGAGAGTAGAGCCTCCAAGGGATACCGTAAGTGAACCCGGATTAAAAGGAGGTGAAGTCCGATGGTTATAACCCCTCTATGTGAGTTACCCCTTCTGTGTGTATATGTGTTGTGTCTAACTGGTGTACTGCAGCCTGGCGATCCGTTTGAGCTGAGCATTTCAGGAGGTCTGGTGGATGATGGTAACAGGGCAGTGGGAGGCTGTATAAACTTTGTATGTGAGAACCCTCCAGGTGCTCAGCAGAATGTGTTTCGTATCGTAGAAGAAGCGAAAGTATTTCCCGCAGTAGCTTGAGCACAGAGGAAATTCTCCCTAACATTGTACTTTCGTACCTGGAGTTAATCTGTTCCTGTAGTCATATTGATTCATATTGGACAACACATATATACATCTCTTGTTTTGTTCTTTTGAATATCAAGATGGAGGTGGCCAGCAACAGCGAAGGGAGCTTGCAACAGTACTACTCACTACAGCCTGCAGTGGACAGAGTTAGTGATATGAGTGATATGGATTGTGTTTTTTCAACTAATTGCACTTTATTTTCCTTAAGCAAATTATTTGAGACATTGGAGACTCTTCTAATCAAGGAAACTAGATTAAAATGGGATATATTGACATTGCAAAAATATTTAAATTCTGGACTCATCCCTAGGGGTTTGAGAATCAATAAGTTCCCTACATTTCCAGTAGAGGATTTAGAGTTTATTAAGAATTGGAATGAGGTGCTGTCTGAGTGTTCCTTGAGATTAATGAAAATGTTATTGGATTTAAAATCTAATTTTCTTAGGGGTGTTTCCAAAGAAATTGATTCTCTACAAATAGAATGTAATCGCAGGAAAAATGAATTACAATTCCCAAAATTTGATAGGATTATACAGGAAACATTAGCAGAGTCTAAACGTATGATAATGGAAACCAAACATGACAAATTTGTCAGGGATACTTTAGACTATGAAACACAAAAGGTATATATATATATGGAATAGGAGGAAAAGATTTAGCTACAGGAAGGACAATGATCAGAATAGATTTAGGGGCAATAAACAAGGAAAAAATAAAAATAAAAATAATAAGAGCAACAAATATAAGAAGGTAACATTTTCAGATAGTGAGGGAGATTCGCAGGAGGAGGGCCCATCATCTGGCGATGGCTCTACCTCCGGGGATGACTATAGATCTAATGCGGCCCATACATAGGATTTGGGTGCAAAACCAAAAAATGGTTCCATCCTGAAAATGCAACAAACGGGGGAATCATCTAGGTATCAAATGGAATATCCAGTTGCACCTATGCCATCATCTGGTAGGGACACAGGAGATTAAGATAGGTTAGATGTGGCCCAGGTTTTTCAGATAAAACCAAAAGAACCTGAAAGGGGGGGGAGTAGATTGAAAAAATATAAAGAATCCTCAGCCCCCAAGGAGAGGGAAGTCACTGACAAAATACAACTAAATACAGCCATAAACCTATCTTCATATGAGCTCACATCAGAGGAAGTGAGGTTTAAATTTTGTTCCTAATGGGGACTTTGACCTCTTTCAGACTTTAATCGATATAAACAAGTTAATTAGAAATTTAACTTTAAGAAAGCACTTTAAGAGTGAATACAAACAGGTTGAGTGTGTATCGATTCAGTCTGACAGAGATGAAAGGTCTATCAATTAAATTTTAAATTTTCAGGAAGAATGTGACCTTGAAAGTTTGGAAATTTTACACAATGAAAGTGAACATATAAATACTTTGATGGATCACAAGATAAACAAGGGTCCCACACTCCCTCCTATGCCAACCTATTCATGGGTTGGTGGGAGCTGTCCCACATCTTTGGAGGTGCCTGTCTGGATATCAAACATATAATTTATTATAGAAGATACATAGACGATCTGCTCTTTGTTTGGCAGTGATCCCCGTCGGAGGCGGAGAAATTTGTGGGTGAACTCAATAAAAATGACGCAGGAATCAAATTTACCTTTGAACTAGGTACTGAGTGCATTAATTATTTGGATATAACCTTGAGAGTTAATTGCTCTGGGCATGTGACTACAGAGGAATTTTGTAAGCCCATTTCAGGCAATACGTTGTTGCATGCCCAGTGTAATCATCCAAGGAGAGTGTTCAGGTCAGTGATGAGGGGGCAATTTATTCGTCTAAAAAGAAATTGTACTGATACCATCAGTTATGCAAAGCATGCCTCAGATCTTACAGAAAGGTTGTTAGAGAGAGGCTATAAACGAAAGGATATTGATGAAATCATATTGGATGTAGACACTAGAGATAGGTCAGAATTTATTGAGTACAAGTATAAGAGTCAGCAGAAAGATGAAACTTGGGGTGTCACTTTTGTGACACAATACAGTAATCAGTATGAACAGATCTGTAATATTGTCAGAAAGAATCTATCTATGCTTAGGGCGGATGATGGTCTAGAAGACTTTAGTCCCAAAAAATGTAGATTTGCCTTTAGGAAAGGGCTATCTATAGGTAACATAATAGCTCCTACCCAGCTAAGACAAGAAAATCCCAGAGTGAGTTCGTGGTTACAGCATTAAGGTGTTTTCAAATGCAGCAATTTTCAATGCAAAGCCTGTGAGAAATTAGACAATAGAATGGGCTTTAGGAGTTGTGCAACTGAAGAATTTTTTGAGCACAATAGCTGTACTAATTGTAGGGCTACATACTCGGTTTACCTCCTAACATGTACGGAATGTGAAGTATAGTATGTAGGTCTCACTACAAGGGAGGTAAGGTTTAGAATTCGTGAGCATTTGTCCAATATTAAATTGGGAAAATTAACAACACCACTGGTCTTGCACTTTAAAAACATTCACAATCAAAGTAGCCATTCTTTGAGATGGACTATAGTGGAGAATGTCAAAACCAACAGAAGGGATTGTGAGAGAGAGTCCATTCTAGGCAAAAGAGAGGTGTTTTGGATACACAGGTTAAGGACGAGACTACCCTATGGCCTAAATTCAGAGTTTGATCTGATTAATTTTTGGCAGTAGTCTATAGTTGTAAGGAGTATTTCCCTTTAAGGAACTCAATTCACAGGACCTCTTAATGAAGTGGAGGAAGGGAGTTTGTGATAAAGGATGAAGTGGGCCATCTTGGAGAAAATATCGATAACAACGAAAATTGTATTTTGATTGTTGAGGGTGGGAAGATCGACTATGAAATCCATGGAGAGGTGTTGCCATGGTTTAGTTGGAATAGGTAACGGCATGAGAAGTCTGTATGGTGGTTGCTTTTCTCGTTTTGAGGTAGTACAGATAAGACAAGAGTGAATGTATTCTTGTATTGTCTCCCTCATCTTGGGCCACCAGAAGATTCTGTTTATTAATTCTGTTGTACGTAATATTCCTGGATGACCTGCCAATGGGGTATCATGGAACAATTTTATCATAGAAAGCCTCATTTCTTTTGGAACGTAGAATTTTTCTCCATGGTAATATATTCCATATTTTTTAACTAGTGACTGATGAGGGGGTTCCCGCTCCAACTTGGTACATCTTCTTAAATCAGTTAAAAGTTGACTAGGAAGTCCAATAAACCGTTCTAGAGGAATGATTGGTGTGTTAGTGGTAAGGTTGTCAGGTTTTTCATGCATTCGTGAGAGAGCATCAGCTTTGCTGTTCTTTTTTGCAGGTCTGTAGATGATATTAAAATTAAACCGGGCAAAATAAAGGCTCCAACGGACTTGTCTTGCAGAAAGGATCTTGTTATTTTGGAGATATTGGAGATTTTTATGGTTTGTATACACCTGAATGGGGTATGTGGTACCTTCTAGGAGATGTCTCCAGTGTTCAAACTACCAAAAGTTCTTTTTCGCCAATAGGATAATTCCTTTCTGCGGGGGACATCATCTTGGAGAGAAATGAAACTGGATAAATAGGGCTGTTAACACTTAACTGCTGTGATAGGACTGCTCCCAATGCAAAATCAGAGGAATCCACTTCTAGGATGTATGGTAAGTTGGGATCTGGAAATTTTAATTTGGGAGCAGAGGTGAAACGGATCTTAAATATGTCAAAGGCTGACATGGCATCTGAGTCCCATCGATAAGGAATAGAGGTACTTGTTAAACGGGTAAGTGGTTTTACGATTTTTGAGAAGTCCTTTATGAATTTTCTGTAGTAATTTGAAAATCCTAGGAATCGCTGCAGTTCCCTTTTTGTTTTTTGGTATAGGCCAGTTTTTTACTGCGTCTACTTTTTCTTTTTGCATTTCGATCCCCTGAGGTGATATGTTATATCTTAGAAATGATACTTGGTCTGTATGGAATAGGCATTTCTCTGGCTTGGCATACAGTTTATGTTCTCTCAATCTTGCTAGTACTTTACGGACATGTTGTCTATGTTCCGATTTGTCTTTCGAATAAATTAAAATGTCGTCCAGATATATTACTATACATATGTCAAGGAGATCACGGAAAATATTGTTAATGAAATGTTGAAAAGTGGCGGGTGCATTGCACAATCCGAACAGCATGACCAAATATTCATAAAGCCCATATCTGGTTCTGAATGCTGTAAGCCATTCATGGACTTCCTTTATACGTACCAGATTGTATGCCCCTCTTAGGTCTAACTTGGAGTACAGGTGGCCCTCGTTTTACAACGGTTCAATTTACACCATTTCAGAATAACAACCTTTTTTTTCCAGTCATGTGACTGCTATTGAAAAGCATTGAGAAGCAGTACATTGATTAAAATAGCCAGTAGGTGGAGCTGTCCGCTTGTGTTGCAGTAAAGCCAAGCAAGCTGAAATTAATCAGTTTAACCAGATCTGAGCTATAGAGCAGATTTCAAAGGAACAAGATCTTCCTGTCTATAACTCAGTCCAGATTGGAATGCATAGAAAGAACAGTTTGCAGAGAAATGCAAGTGAAGTCTGTGGTGTGTGATTATTTTATTAGGTTTATAATGCTGTTTAGCAAATGTTTTTGTTCATTTAACTTAGTTTAATTATATATTCTGAGTTGTGTGATTATTTTATTAGGTTTTTAATGCTGTCTAGTCTTCATTTCAAAGCTTTAAAAATAATGTATTAGGTGTTACTTATGACAATTTTGAGAGGGGCCTGGAACCTATCTCCCTCACTTCCCATTGACTTACATTATAAACTGGGTTTCAATTAGACATGTGCGGTTCGTTTCGGATTTATTCGGAAATTCAGAAAATTCGGTAAATTTGGAGATTCGGATCGATTCGAATGTCCGAATTAAAATTAAGACAGCTGCCAGTACCCAAGATGGCCCCCAATAAGGCAGAGGGGCGGTTAGAGAGCTGTTTTAGGGTGGATCTGGGAGGTTGGGGGCTAAGAGGGGATCCTACATAGCAGCATATGTAAATATGCTCTCTTTTTTAAAATATTCAAAGATGCTTTTTATTTTAGTACTGGCAGACTTTCTGCCAGTACTTAAGATGGCGGGGACAATTGTGGGGTGGGGGAGGGAAGGGAGCTGTTTGGGAGGGATCAGGGGGTGTGATGTGTCAGGTGGGAGGCTGATCTCTACACTAAAGCTAAAATTAACCCTGCAAACTCCCTACAAACTACCTAATTAACCCCTTCACTGCTGGGCATAATACACGTGTGGTGCGCAGCAGCATTTAGCGGCCTTCAAATTACCAAAAAGCAACACCAAAGCCATACATGTCTGCTATTTCTAAAAAAAGGGGATCCCAGAGAAGCATTTACAACCATTTGTGCCATAATTGCACAAGCTGTTTGTAAATAATTTCAGTGAGAAACCTAAAATTGTGAAAAATTTAACGTTTTTTTTTAATTTGATTGCATTTGGCGGTGAAATGGTGGCATGAAATATACCAAAATGGGCCTAGATCAATACTTGGGGTTGTCTACTACACTATACTACAGCTAAAATTAACCCTAGAAGCTCCCTACATACTCCCTAATTAACCCATTCTCTGCTGGGCATAATACACATGTGGTGCGCAGTGGCAGTTAGCAGCCTTCTAATTACCAAAAAGCAACGCCAAAGCCATACATGTCTGCCATTTCTACAGAAAGGGGATCCCAGAGAATCATTTAAAACCATTTGTGCAATAATTGCACAAGTTGTTTGTAAATAATTTCAGTGAGAAACCTAAAGTTTGTGAAATAATTTGTGAAAAAGTGAACAATTTTTTTTATTTGATCGCATTTGGCGGTGAAATGGTGGCATGAAATATGCCAAAATTGGTCTAGATCAATACTTTGGGATGTCTTCTAAAAAAAATATATACATGTCACTGGATATTCAGGGATTCCTGAAAGATATCAGTGTTCCAATGTAACTAACGCTAATTTTGAAAAAAAGTGGTTTGGAAATAGCAAAGTGCTACTTGTATTTATTGCCTTATAACTTGCAAAAAAAGCAAAGAACATGTAAACATTGGGTATTTCTAAACTCAGGACAAAATTTAGAAAATATTTAGCATGGGTGTTTTTTGGTGGTTGTAGATGTGTAACATATTTTAGGGGTCAAAGTTAGAAAAAGTGTGTTTTTTTTTCAATTTTTTCATCATATTTTGTATTTTTTTTTATAGCAAATTATAAGATATGATGAAAACAATGGTAGATTTTGAAAGTCCATTTAATGGCAAGAAAAATGATATATAATATGTGTGGGTATAGTAAATGAGTAAGAGGAAAATTACAGCTAAACACAAACACCGCAAAAATTTAAAAATAGCCTTGGTCCCAAACAGACAGAAAATGAAAAAGTGCTGTGGTCATTAAGGGGTTAATGATAGTGTAGTGTTAGGTTTAATTGTAACTTAGGTTAGGATTTATTTTACAGGTAATTTTGTAATTATTTTAACTAGGTAGCTATTAAATAGTCAATAACTATTTAATAGCTATTGTACCTAGTTAAAATAAATACAAAGTTGCCTGTAAAATAAAATAAATCCTAAAATAGCTATTTAGTTTTATATAGGATTCATTTATTTAATTAATTTAATGATAGTGTAGTGTTAGGTGTAATTGTAACTTAGGTTAGGATTTATTTTTCAGGTAAATTTGTATTTATTTTAGCTAGGTAGTTATTAAATAGTTATTAACTATTTAATAACTATTGTACCTAGTTAAAATAAATACAAAGTTGCCTGTAAAATAAAAATAAACCCTAAGATAGCTACAATGTAACTATTAGTTATATTGTAGCTATCTTAGGGTTTATTTTATAGGTAAGTATTTAGTTTTAAATAGGATTCATTTAATTATAGTAAATTTATTTAGTTTTATTTAAATTATATTTAAGTTAGGGGGTGTTAGGGTTAGGGTTAGACTTAGGTTTAGGGGTTAATAACCTTATTATAGTAGCGGCAACGTTGGGGGCGGGAGATTAGGGGTCAATAATTGTAGGTAGGTGGCGGCGATGTTAGGGAGGGCAGATTAGGGGTTAATAAAGTTTACTATAGTGTTTGCGAGGCGGGAGTGCGGCGGTTTAGGGGTTAATACATTTATTATAGTGGCGGCGATGTCCGGTCGGCAGATTAGGGGTTAATACTTGTAGTTAGGTTGCGGCGGCGTTGGGGATAGCAGATTAGGGGTTAATAACTATAATGTAGGGGTCGGCGATGTTAGGGACAGCAGATTAGGGGTTAATAGCTATAATGTAGGTGGCGGCGATGTCCAGTCGGCAGATTAGGGGTTAATACTTGTAGTTAGATTGCGGCGACATTGGGGGGGCAGATTAGGGTTTAATAACTATAATGTAGGGGTCGGCGATGTTAGGGACAGCAGATTAGGGGTTAATAGCTATGATGTAGGTGGTGGCGATGTCCGTTCGGCAGATTAGGGGTTAATATTTGTAGTTAGGATTGCGGCGACATGGGGGGGAGGGCAGAATAGGGGTTAATAACTATAATTAGGGGTTAATACTTGTAGTTAGGTTGCGGCGGCGTTGGGGATAGCAGATTAGGGGTTAATAACTATAATGTAGGGGTCGGCGATGTTAGGGACAGCAGATTAGGGGTTAATAGCTATAATGTAGGTGGCGGCGATGTCCAGTCGGCAGATTAAAGGTTAATACTTGTAGTTAGGTTGCGGCTATGTTGGGGGGGGCAGATTAGGGGTTAATAACTATAATGTAGGGGTCGGCGATGTTAGGGACAGCAGATTAGGGGTTAATAGCTATGATGTAGGTGGTGGCGATGTCCGTTCGGCAGATTAGGGGTTAATATTTGTAGTTAGGATTGCGGCGACATGGGGGGGAGGGCAGAATAGGGGTTAATAACTATAATGTAGGGGTCGGCGATGTTAGGGACAGCAGATTAGGGGTTAATAGCTATAATGTAGGTGGCGGCGGTGTCCGGTCGGCAGATTAGGGGTTAAATAATTTTATTATAGGGTTTGCGATGTGGAGGGGCCTCGGTTTAGTGGTTCATAGGTAGTTTATGGGTGTTAGTGTACTAAATGGGTGTTAGTGTACTTAAACATCCCGAATTTCGGAACCAAATCTAACCGAATAAAACCGAATTCAGCCGAATTTATTCGAATCTGAATAAATCCGAAACGAATTTATTCGAATCCGAATAAATCCGAAACAAATTCATTCAAATTTTGCCGAATTCAATTTGATCCGAAATTGGAAAAGTCTGAATCGATCCGAACCGAAAACGAACCAAATTTTTTAGCCATCACATGTCTAGTTTCAATTTACAACAATTTCGATTTACAACCATTCCTACTAGAACCTAACCCTGGCATAAACTGAGGGCTACCTGTATATGGTGGCTTCTGATAAGCATTCTATCAACTCAGGTATTAAAGGTAATGGATTTCTGTTTTTTATTGTGCGTTTGTTAAGATCCCGGTAGTCTTTTATTGGACGTATTGAGTCTTTATTGCGGACGAATAACATCCCTGCCCCTGCAGGGAAGGTTGAAGCTCTGATAAAACCCTTTCTCAGGTTATCCTCAAGATATTGTTTTAAATAATCTAATTCCGGTTGACTCAGTGGATAGAGATGACCATAGGGGATACTAGCTCCTGATTGCAATTCTATAGGACAGTCGTATGGGCAATGTGGGGGAAGGTTCCCTGCCTCACTTTTACTAAAGGTGACCTGGAAAGGAGACCACTTTATAAGAGGATTGTGTTGCTGAAGCCATTTAATACCTAATATGTTAGGAAAATGTGGTGATGGTAAGACATCAAATGATATTGATTCAGTGTGCTCTGAGAGAGTAAGTAGTAGTGGTTCTGTGTGATGTGTTATAGGACCTGTAGTAATTGTGGACCCATCAATAACAAGGACAATAATGGGAGTCTTTTTGAGAATCAGAGGAATTTTATTTGATATTACAATATGGTAATCGATGAAGTTCCCATAAGCTCCGGAATCAATGATGCCTTCAAGCTTCAGTTGTTTTAGTTCCCACTGTAGAGAGAGAGACAAGATGCTATAAGATGAGTGATTATTTGTCTGAATAGAAGAATATATGGAAGTTGACTTACTTCTTTTAGTTTTTTGTAGTAACAGGCAATCCTGTACTGTGTGTTGAGGGTTTGCACAGTACATGCACAAGCTCTTGACTCTCCTACCTAATCTCTCTTCTGGAGTTAGGGGTCCTCTTAAAACTCCAACCTCCATTGGCTCAACAAGTTGTTTTTGAGGAGAAGAGGTTGACGAAGTCTGGGGTTGTCCCAAAGATTTTTGGCGAATATCAGAGGATTACCATTCAGCCCTTCTCTCCCTAAGTCTGTGTTCAAGTTGAATAGCGGATTTCATCATGGCTTCAAGCATTTTGGGTAGTTCTGAACGTGCCAATTCATCTTTGAGTTTATCAAAGTTTCGGAGTGAAACTTGGTTCCATTGTGAATCAGCAGCATACAACTTAAACTCTGTGATGTATTCCTCCACAGGCCTCTTGCCTTGCTTCAAATTCCTCATGGAGGCTTCTGCAGTTAACTGCACATCAGAATCTTGGTAAAGTTCATCCATTGAGGAGAAAAAATCTTCCAAAGATCCAAGTAGGGTGTCATCGTTTTCACACAAATTATCCGCCCACGTTCTGGGTTCCCCTCTGAGGAATGAAATGGTACTTAACACTTTTACTCTCTCAGTGGGGTAGGTTCTGGGTTTGATGTTGAATAGAAGTTGACAGGAGTTTTTAAACTGCCTGTATTGTTTCCTATTTCCTGAAAAATTGTCAGGTAAGGAGAGTTGTGGTTCAGGACTAACTTCATGCTGTAAGGGTTTAACTGCAATAGAATCTCTTATAATAGTTCTCAAGGACTGGTTCTCAATCTGTAAATCATGTACAGCTTGTGCTAGCTGATCTACTTTCTGAGAAAGATTATAAATGATCTGGGGGAGGTCTGTTGGTTCCATGGTATGTCTGTTACCTTTTTTTGGCTTAGTAATTATGTAAGGAGTATTTCCCTTTAAGGAACTCAATTCACAGGACCTCTTAATGTAGTGTTTGTATCACTGTATATTTATGGAATCGTTTATTGGGAGAAAGGTTCCTATATATAAAGTGAAAATTAATAGGCAAGTCAGGTTTTAACTTTCTAAACACTCTTGGAATAACTCTATATATAGCAAGATATATGCCTCTTATGAAAATAGGATATTCTGGCTAGAATTCTTAGAACAACACTTTGGTTACAGACAATGTCAGTCTAATCGTTGGTATTATTCATGTACTGGTCACAAGTATTATATTTGTAAATTAATACCTGGCTTCTGGTGATCGGTCTAAGTAGAAGATCCAAAATTGCACTGCAAGGCTATGTAACAGCTGATCGGACAGGAGCCAGTGTCTGGCTGAGCGGGTTGAGTTGCTCTGAATTCAAGCTGTGTCTGAGCAGAGAGAGAAGCTGAGTAACTGCTGCGTCTTGCGATGGGATGACACGGCTGTTCATTAGGGCTGACGTCAGAATGGGAGGAGCCAGCGGCTACCGCCGAACAAGTTTGTAATATAGAAAACAATACAGCAGTTAATATAATTATATTCCACAATACTTTGCGTAGTACCTTAGGGAAATCCTCTAGTTGGTTAGACTGGCAGACGAAGGAGCAAGAACGGTACTTGAATGCGAGTGAGTCCTGGTTGATCTTTCAAATCTCAGCCGTTGTCAACACAATGTTGCCGAAAGCCTTTGATACAATTGAAGTAGTACAATGCAGGAGACACTGTTATAGAAAAAGAGATGATTCTTCTCCTTGGGGTTACGTATTTAGTAAATCAGAGGTTGGCTCAGGAGCATAGGAGCAGTCTTGCTACTATGTGAAAATTACTAAGCAATGAGCTAGAGGAAGTGCCTGGTTCTTAAAGGGAACATCACCAATCAGGATAGTTGTGGAAGTTAAGGTTTTCCTTAAAGGTGCAGTGTCACAGTATCTGACAATAGTGCCCTTGAACTGTATATCCAAAAACAGAATCAGAGGCAATAATAATAATAATATATGTATATACTTTTTGTCCAAATATTCGTAATAGGTGTATGAATTAACTATAAGTTACATTGGAAGAGAGGTCATTAAAATTTTAAAGTATAGGCTTAATAAATTGATGAATTATCCATCACTATCATTAACATATTATGTTTTGACTAGTTTAATTTATCTATTTGTATATTTATCTATTTACAACTTGAGGATAAGTACAGCAGTGCACAAATTATTAACTAATTACATTTTTTATGTTCATATCGATATTAACTATTTCTGTATTATATCATGAACCGTAAGAAATATATTGATAAGCATATGCAGCAGTTCCAAAAGCTGCATAGAATATAACATTAATTGCTTAAAAGGCTGCTTTTGTTAATAGGAGTGAGAAATGTATTTATGAGAAAGTGTCACAGTTCCATTTATTCACTCTATATCACATATATTCTTATTAATGCTTCAAGTCTAATTATAAATAGGATCCTAGATAAGAAATTGAATATGCATTTAATGTAAATTTATGTTTCCTTATAAATGTATATGTATTTAACTTTACTCCATATTCACATATCATGAATGAACACTGTATTTATGAGGTTTATTAAGGTGTTAGTATATTGGAATTTTTGCAAGCAGAGAAGGGGAGGATAGGGGTTAAATCCCGAAATTTTGGTTTTAGCCAATTGGATGATTTTGAACAATTTAAAAGGGGCTGGATTAGGCCATTTGACCACACTACGATTACGTCTTAACAGCCGAAATGCGTCAGTGGGTCACTGGGATTTGACCATTATCCCCTGACTTTTGCTATGTTGTGGCGTTATGTGAAGATTTTAACAAATCTGGAATAAAGATTATCGTTTTATATCAATACCCGTGGAGGTGCTCTGGTGCTTTGTTTTGTGCTATGTTTGGAACCGTCGATTGAGCACTCTATTGGGATTGGTTCTCCTTCACCCCCACTGCCACCCACGTGACCGGAGCTTGGCCTGACATCACGGATCGCACGCACAAAGACTGGGAAGGAATGCGAGAGTCTCGCGCTAAGGGTGGAAGGTCGGACGTCTGCAGAGAGTAGAGCTTCCAAGGGATTCCGTAAGTGAACCCGGATGAAAAGGAGGTGAAGTCAGGTGGCTATAACCCCTCTATGGGCAAGTGAATGGAAAATGAGATTTAATACGGAAAAATGCAAGGTTCTACATTTTGGAAGTAAAAATAAGCAGGCTACGTATTTTTTAAATGGGACAAGACTTAGCCAAACACAGGAGGAAAGGGATTTGGGAGTAGTAATAGATAACAAGCTAAAGATGGGTGCACAATGCAGGGCAGCGGCTTCAAAGGCTAATAAGATACTAGCATGTATTAAAAGAGGCATTGGTTCAAGGGAGGAAAGCATAATTCTGTCATTATATAAAGCCCTGGTAAGACCTCACCTTGAGTTTGGAGTGCAGTTCTGGGGACCAATTGCTAAAAAAGATATTGCAGAACTAGAAAAAGTTCAGAGAAGGGCCACAAAGCTAATAAGGGGATTGGAGAAATTAACCTATGAGGAGAGGCTAGCTAAACTGGGTCTGTTTTCTTTAGAAAAAAGGTGCTTGAGAGGTGACATGATTACTTTATATAAATATATTCAAGGCCCATATACAGAGATGGCAGAAGCTCTGTTTATTCCAAGAAAATTGTTTCTGACAAGAGGTCATAATTTAAGGTTGGAGGAAAGGAGATTTAATCTCCTGCAACGGAAACGTTTTTTCACTGTAAGAGCAATAAAATTGTGGAACTCATTACCAAAGGAGGTAGTAAATGCCAATACCATAGATACATTTAAAAATAGTCTGGATACATTTCTGTATATAAACAAAATTCATGGATATGATTGCTAGTATTAAATGGGTCACATTTTAATTGGGTTATTTAAGCTTAACTGGAGCTTTTTGTAAGTATTTTAGATTTGTATAGGTTGAACTCGATGGACTTCAGTCTTTTTTCAACCTTATCTACTATGTTACTATGTTATGTGAGTTACCCCTTCTGTGTGTATATGTGTTGAGTCTAGCTGGTGGAAACAATGTACTGCAGCCTGGTGATCCGTTTGAGCTGAGCATTTCAGGAGGTCTGGTGGATGACGGTAACAGGGCAGTGGGAGGCTGTATGAACTTTGTATGTAAGAACCCTCCAGGTGCTAAGCAGAATGTGTTTTGTAACATATAATGTATAACCAATCCTGATTTTCATAATGTATCTCATAGCATTATTTCTCATTTAAAGGGACATGAAACACAATAATCTATTTTCTCATTTATGTATAACATACGATTTTTAAATATTTTTCTTTTCATAATTCTCAAATTTGCTTCAGTCTCTTTGTATCATTTATTTAAGGAGCAGCAGGGCACTACTGGGTTCTAAATGAACACATAGGTGAACCAATTACAATCGGTATATATATGTAGCCACCAATCAGCAGTTAGAACATAGTTTTTTTGCTGCTCTTGAGATTACCTCTAAATACATTTCATCAAAAGATAACAAGAGAAAGAAGCAAATTTAAATAATATCATTAAATTTTAAAAGGTAGTTCAAATTGCAATGTCGTACATAATCGTGTAACATAAAATGTGGGTTTCATGTCCATTTAAACTCTGCTGCTACCTAAATAGTTAAAGGGACAGTCAACACCATAATTATTGTTGTTTAAAAAGGTAGATAATCCCTTTATTACCCATTCCCCAGTTTTGCAAAACCAACACTGTTATATTAATACACTTTTTACTTCTGTGACTAACTTGTATCTAAGCATCTTCTGACCTCCCCTAATCACATGACTTTTAGTTATTATCTATTGACTTGCATTTTAGCCAAATAGTGCAGTGTCTGCCACTAGCCACAAGCGTGATCGCAATGCTATCTATATGGGGTACATGAGCTTGCTCTCCCCTGCTGTGAAAAGTAAATAAAATAGAGGCGGCCTTCAAGGGCTTAGAAATTATCATATGAGCCTTCCTAGGTTTGCTTTCAGCTTGAATACCAAGAGAACAAAGCAAAATTGTTGATACAAGTAAATTGGAAAGTTGTTTAAAATTACATGCCCTATTTGAAAAATGACTTGACTGTCCCTTTAATAATCCTCTGATTCTAATGCAATATATCCTTATTACCAACAATGGATTATATTTCATATATCACAGTATTACGTTATCTAGCGTGACATTCATAGATAACAATATAGCACATACTAGTTTTTAAAATATAAATATGTTTCTTATTGACATGCAAAGCTGTAAAATGAGTCCTTGTATTGGATGACATTTTTACGTGATCTCGGATGCACCATGTTGCTTAAGACGTCACTTGCCAAGCTGTAAAATGAGGTATTGGATTGGATGCCGTTTTTACGCAATCTTGGATTACGTAGTCCCGTAATATTTGATTTTCCACATAACCCACGTTTGCGAATGAGAAGACAAGTTTAAAACTATGACGATTATGGATTGTGTCAATCATGTACATTGTTGAACCATAGCTGATAAAGAACACAAAAATCTCTTTTGATGGCTGTCTCGTTGAAGAAACGAATGAAGGCAATATGTTTTTCATGCATAATATATTTTGAGGCAAGTACAAATCCATGAATATACTCCATCTTGTTTAATATCTTTGTCAACAATATTTTCCTTTTTATAAATAATTACTGTGTTGTGTTGAATTTTCTACATATCTAATTCCTAAAGATGTGCTTTTGTATTTTAATAAGGTAATCAATATGCATTAACCTTTATAATATGATAAATATATGAGATGTCTACTTATTCTAGATGTTATGTCCTGATCTTTTTTCTTAAAGGGACATTATACACTCATTTTTTCTTGGCATATATGTTTTGTAGATGATCTATTTATATAGCCCATAATTCTTTTTTAAATGTATAGTTTTGGTTATTTTTAAATAACATTGCTGTGATTTTCTGACTCCTAACCAAGCCACAAAGTTTGATGTGAATACCGTCAGCTACCTTCTCCAGCTTGCTCCTGTTTGTGTAAAGGGTCTTTTCATATGCAAAAGAAGGGGGAGTGGGGAGTGTCTTATTTCCCACTTGCAATGGGCTTTCCAGCTAACTTTTCAACATAGCTAAACTGAGAGTTTCTAAGTAAGTCTTTAAACCATTTTATCATGTATTTTTATATCCGTATCTGGGCATCTTGTTCTTTATAGTAGTGTCTATTACATGCAGTTATATGAAAATGAGTGTATACTGTCCTTTTAATGTAAATGCTCAGTATTGTGTCATGTATGACTTACACATTGTTAATCTCCAAATATATTACTGTGAGCATATATTTCTAATGTAACTCTTAAAAGGACATGAGATCAGATTCATTCTAAATGAAATGTCTTTCTTAAATAATTCAAACACTATAATGTATCTTTTAAAAAATAGACTTTATTTAACACGTCAAGAGAAATATGGCATACAGGCTTAGTATCCTATTAAAATATTTTTTTGTTTGAACAAGTACGTGTAGATATACCAACAATCCCTAAGGATTAGTATATGTTAGTATATGTTCTTGTTTAAAGGGACAGTCTAGTCAAGCAAAACAGTAATGATTTAAATCTCAAAAAATGCAATTTTTAGAAAATATATCTCTAAATTTGTATCACCAATTTATCTTAGTTCTCTTGGTGTTCTTAGTTGATAGCTAAACCTAGGAGGTTCATCTGCTCATTTCTTAGACCTTGAAGCGTGCATCTAATCTGAATGCATTTTGACCACTAGAGGGCATTAGTTTTTGTGTTTCATATAGAAAACATTGAGCTCATGCAGTATAGTTACCCTGGATTGATCAGTGATTGGCTTAAATGCCGGTCTGTAAAAATAACTGAAATAAGTGGTAATTTTTCAGAGGCATAGATACAAGGTTAATCACAGAAGTAAAATGTGTATTTCTCTAAGTCTTGTTTTTCAAAACTTAATAATTCATAATAAAGTGTTTTCTTTGTAACCAACAATAATTAATGTTATGACTGTCCCTTTAAGCTGTGTTGTTGGCATCAAAACAGTTATATGCCATCATGTATAATTGTAATGGTCATTTTGTTTGAGATTAGGGAAACAGTTTGGACATCACATCACATAAACCAATCAATGTAATGAACAAGGATCGGTATGTGATGATGTGGTCTCCCCACACTTGTAAAACACACTCTGCAAACAATCTGCCTCCATGGACCCGGTCCCATAGAAGCAGATTATATACAGAGTGTGATCCACAAGTGTAAGAAGACCACATCATCACATACCTATCCATTACACATTAAATAAATGAAAATATATATAAAAAAATTACTTCCTCTTCCCACGAGACTGAGGCTCTGGGGGGGCAACCCCCCTCCAACAAGTTCTCCTAGGAGATGTTTGGGGAAGGAGGAGTACTGGGATCACCCGGCTGAGGAGGAGATTGAGGATGAGATGGAGGATGGCCAGAAGCAGATGGTCCAGCAGCAGATGGCCCAGGATCAGATGGTCCAGCAGCAGATGATCCAGCAGCAGATGGTCCAGCAGCAGCAGATGGTGTGTTATCCGCCTCCCGGAGGACCTGCAATATATTCTTAACAGTATTCAACATCTCTCGTTGGTCTTGGTGAATCTCTCTTCTAGAAAATCTTTTAAAATCTGCAGCTCTGCTATCTCTGCTGGTATCTCCTCCTGAGAAGCTGCTGGTGCACGGCAGGCTGCTTGTGCAGGAGGGGCTGCTGCAGGGATCTTTTCTGCAGTGGGGGCTTCTTCAGAGGATGAGGGTAGAGGGATGTCTTTCTTCCATGTCTCCCCGAGGTGGTGAGTCATCTGCACAACTCTCATGCCTGGGTGAAGAAGGAGCCTGTGGTTGCTGTTCTGCCTCCTCCCTGGGCTCAGACTTTGTATATTGTAAAAAGAGAGAAATCGAGATATTAGCACAGTTCGAAATAAAGATGTAAATGTTGTATTTGAAAGTATATTAATGAGGCTGCCTTTGTAATTCTATTGTAAACAAAAGCAATCAATATGATTTCCGCATTTTCCAAACCGTATTTCAGATATCTATATGGTCAATCTAAATGTGTTTTTGCGTTTGTTTTCAGTCTGTTTAAATGCACAACTAATCTGTAGACTAGATACTAATGTAATGGCTTTTCGTGAAATGCAACTTTTGCAAGGTAATTGTGAATGTGTTTATGTAATAATGTCTAAAAAAGCATAATTGCGTTAATCATATCCTTAAATACATTTTTTTGGATGTAAAGAGATTATTAAATGAGCTTACCGGAAGATGAGAGTGGCAGGTTCCCGGTATCGACTCCTCCGATACCGACTATGGCTATGGCTGGGATGCAGCATTTCCTCCCATTGGGAATATTCAACGATCATTTCAGGACCACCACCGGTCCCTGTTAGACATTGGTTCTCCCTTGAGAGCTTTCTTTTTAGTTCCATTTTGCAGTCCCGGTAGCGATGCTGTATAGACTTGACATCACTGTTATGGACCCCCACTGCATTAACGTCATCCCTGATCTCCAGCCATAGTTTCCTCTTCTCCTTAGGGGTGGCCTTCTGAACCTGCAGCCTCCTAGCCCTCTCCATATAAGCGTCTATGAGGGCCTCCTTCTTATCCATGGTATATTTTGCCTCCCTACTCAGTTTGGCTTTCCCCTGTGATGTGAGCCTCTGTTTCCCGGACTGTGAAGCTCTACACTGCACGCCACTGGGCCCAGCCACTTGTTCATCTTGAATAAAGTGGCCGGGTCCACCTACCGCTTCCTCTCCCCCTTCCTCTCCCCCTTCCTCTCCCCCTTCCTGTCCCCCTTCCTGTCCTGTTCCCCTCCCTCTCCCTCTCCCTCTCCCCCTCCCTCTCTCCTGACTAACCTCCTGCCTGACCTCCTCTATAATCTCTTCTCTAAACTGAATCCTTAGGAACCCTAATAGTTCCGGGTTAATCTTGCCCCTATCCCCCCCCCCCCTCCCGACATACTCAAACAAAAAGTGAATGTGCCCAAATGAAAGGGGGTCAAAATAAATAACAGAGTAAAAAGTGCAAAAGTGTGAAAGGGATATAAATAAAAGAGGGTAAGGGGTATTAACCCTTTAAGGACAAAGCTTTCAGTTTGCTCAATTGTTTTATGACGGAAAAATTCCGTCATATGTGCTTAAGAGGTTAAACAGACAAAAATGTAGAAAAAAGATTAAAATGAGGATATGTAAACAAACTCTAACTATGGGATGGGTATGGGCTTAAAGGGAATGGGGTATGGGCTGAAAGGGAACGGGGTATGGAGTGTAGTATGAGAGGGGATGGGGTATGGAGTGTATGTAGTGTTATTGATAAGTGTATGTATGTATTGAATGTGTTTGCGTGTAAATGAGTTTATATAAGTATTCAGAAAAAACACTCTCACACTCACCCAAACAAACTCTCGCTCACTAACGCTCTCTCACTAACTCACTATCTCACACTAACACTAACTAACTCTCACACTAACTTACTATCTCACACTAACACTAACTAACTCTCACACTAACACTAACTCACTATATCACACTAACTCACTATCTTACACTACCACTAACTAACTCTCACAATAACACTAACTCACTCTCTCACACTAACACTAACTCTCACAATAACAGTAACTCACTAAATCTCTATAATCTCACTAAACCCTCCAGCAACACATTCAAAGAAGCCATACTTGTAGCGTGCTTATATACCCTATGTAAATGTTTAATGATGTACCGGTTTGCAAAGTAAAGGATGTTCAGGTGTGCTTTGTTAGTAATTAGTATGTGTGCAATGTGTATTAGTTGTATGAATTTGCGCATGCTCATATTGAGTTAGTATTTGTGCAATGTGTATAATGCGATGATGTCATAGTGATCGTTTTGCATAACATTGTCTAAAAGTATTATCTGTAAATGTAAATACATATTTGTGATGGTGTCGTATTTGTGAAGTGTTGTAAATGTTTATTTGTACTAATGTTCTGTAATCTTGAATGTGAATCTTTTGTTTGTGTATGAGTGTGCAATTCTTTTTTCGTGTTGTTTAGTTCCATTTTGCAAGATTGTAATGTATGTATGTATTCCTCGTTTAGTGTAAATGTTGTGCATTCTTTTTCTTTTCCGATTGTGAATGTCTAATGCGTATGTGCTATGATGCGTGATTGTTGTTTGTACACTTGATCTTTGTTTTTGTTGTGCATTATTCCGTATGCATAATATGACAGAGCAGTGTGTATTTCTTGCGAGATCGAGTGTTAGCTGAAAAATCCGTGCTTCTTTCATTTATCATTGATCTCTATGGGAGATTGTTTAATGCTGCCGTGATTACGCGTAAAAAATAAACGCGGTAGTCATGTTACCGCGACGCGTTACAAGGTTGCGCAATGGAAATAACGTACACGTAACTCACAACTCGTAATCTGGCCGCTTGTTTCTTATAAAAGTTATACTGCTAATAAATTTTTGAATACACTATTCAGGAGATAACAAAAGATAACAACTTGGCTTGAAAAAGGTTTTGAAATGGTTAAAAGACAAAAAAAGGTTACAGGGACATGAAACCCAACATTTTTCTTTCGTGGTTAAGATAGAAAATACAATTTTAAACAACTTTCCAATTCACTTCTAGTATCTAATTTGCTTTGTTCCTTTGGTATCCTTTGTTGAAGAAACAGCAATGTACATGGGTGACCCAATAACATGAGGCATACATGTGCAGCCACCAATCAGCAGCTCTTGAATCTACCTAGGTATGTTTTTTTTTTTTAACAAAGGATACAAAATAATTAAACATTAGATAACAGTAGTAAGCTGGAAATATTTTTAAAATAGCATTCTCTCTCTAAATCATGAAAGAAAAAATCTGGGTTTTAATGTATTCTGTTTTTAATTTAAAGGGACATGAAACACAATTATTTATTTTTTTTATGATTGATTTATAACCTAAAATTTCAAAAATTTCCAATTTGCTTCTAATATCAAATATTTCATTCTCCTGGTATCCTTTGTTGAAAAAGCAGCAATGCACTGCTGGGAGCTAGCTTAACACAGCTAATGACAAGAGGCATATATGTGCCAATCTACCTATATATATAGCTATATAAATATATATTTAAAAACAAATATAAATATATATATATATATATATATATATATATATATACCCAAATATTTATATAATCAAAAATAAAAATTTCTTCTGAGTGAAGAGCAATGTTATTTAAACTATTTATTAATGCACCTTCAGCTTTAGCGCATTTTGGATTAGAGAACCTTCGGGTTAGTGCTCAAGCGAAAACAATAACAGGATTTTGTATCGCTGCTTGTAGAAATCTAAGAGGAAAGGTATTTAGCATTATTACACTACCAGACCTCCAGATGTTAGCATACCTGAGGCTTTTACTCAAGTAATAACCTTTACTTTCAACTTGTAACATAAGTTTAAATAGAGGTAAATTGTAATATAGTAATTGCAATTTAAATAGATTTTTTTTTTCACTGAAGGAAGTGTAACACAAGAATTGCTGTTATCATAAGAACTAGAAACATTAGTGGACCTGGTTAATTCAATGTTAATGAAGAATACAGACAAAAATTAACCCCTTTGATGCACATTACAAACTATGTTCATTATGCACATCGCAGCCTGCAGGCGCATGATGATGTCTCTTCGTCATGCAGGGGGATCACTGTGAAAACATTGTTTTCATCAATCCCCGCTCTACAGGCTTGGGATCTATTGGTGACTGGCACTCCCAGGCTCTATAGGATTGCCTGTGACATCACCAGGGACACAGGTGGTGACGTCACAAAGGGACTGAGCCAGGAACCTCGGTCTCAGCTTCCATAGCAGCTACAAATCTGCAAGAACCCTTATTTGAGAATCACTTGCTTGGAGCAGTAAAAGAAAAACTATCATTTAAAAATATAAATAAAACACACAGGGAAACACATGGATTATATTTTATATATACAATGAAAAAAACTAGTATGTTTTGAGACCGCTAATAAAGTTTTTTTTTCAATTAAAGTCCCTCTCTCAAACAAATATATGGGATCACTGTAGTAACAGTGAACACCTTGCAAGAAAAAAGTGCTTTTAATTCTGTACTGGACAATTGGGCTTCTCTAATCTATATTATATTCCCCAAAATACCATATTGGACCCAATTTCAAATGTGGCTACCCTTGATAATAATTTAGTAAGGTGATCACAGTAACAGCAGTGATCACTGAACTATTTTCAATATAATTTACTAAAATCTATCCAACAATTAAACTTTTTTTTTTACAGTTTTTGATGCAGTTTATCCCACATGCCATGAATTATAAATATAGTAATGGCATATTGTAAATCTGCTGGGCCTGCTGAAAAAAAATAATATATAATTTGTGTAGGTCACTCACTGAAATTTGACTTACAATAGGGTTTAAATGTATGTAGCCAAAAACATTGGCTCAGCACTTGGGTGTAAAACAGGTTAAGCAGCGAAAGGGTTAAGTACTAAAATATTAATTATTTAGAAAAAATAATCTATGCTTAAACAGGAGTAGAACACCTGTATTTGTCACAGAGTCTTTCAAATGTAACTTCTCACAAATATATCAAATATATAGACACCCGTGACCTACAACTCTCTCTGAGATCCACACATTGCGGCAGTCACTGTATTTTAAATACCCCACAAAGTACTTGTAAATTCAGTAATTTGCAAACATCGGCTTGCCCCTCCTCTGTCACGACTCTCCTGTCCTGTGGCGGTTCCGTAAGGATTCAACAAACCAAGATGTGATCCTCTGTGTAATCACAAACACACCAGTCCGGAATGGTGCTTAACGCTTGTACTTACAGAGGGGGTGTGTAACCTAGTTGCGATGCCGACTCCGTATACCCGGCATGGGCTGTGATGCAGGAATCGCTGGGGCTCTCCACTCCACCCCTAATGTAGAAACAGCAAAAAATAGCGAAATCCAAAAGCATCAAACAGGAGATGAAATATAATTTAAAACGTCCACTTTATTGTGCAAAGTTTAAAAGAACAATAGGGCACAGCACACAGAACTGTAGCTGACGCGTCAGCTGTAGATCTGTGTGCTGTGCCCTATTGTTCTTTTAAACTTTGCACAATAAAGTGGACGTTTTAAATTATATTTCATCTCCTGTTTGATGCTTTTGGATTTCGCTATTTTTTGCTGTTTCTACTTAAGCAGGAGTACACAGCAGGCCAGGACTGGCAGCTGTAAGAGAGTTTTTGCAGGATTCTTCTGAATAATAGAAGAACAGTGCCACAATAAAAAAGCAGCATGCTGTGACACTGCATATTGTTTGATGCCACTAATACATTAAAACAAAAATAGCTCTTACATGTGTGCCTTAGTGGGGGGAGGGGGAATTGCAAGGAGGTGAGGCGGCTGCTTATTTTTTAAGAGAGAGTGAGCTCGGCTTAGTAGCCATGACAGATTTCAGAGGGTTGCTGGGGATATAAAGATATAAGTAAACATAAGTAAGCATTAAAACTTAACTTTTCAGTACTGTGAAAACATTTATTAAAGGATTACTTTCTGTTATAATTTTTAAGCTAAACAACTAACATATTAAAGTTAATAAACATTAATTAAAACCTACTGACCTATATTTTCTCCAAAACGAAGTTTCATAACGTTCTAAAAGTTATATCTTTTATTCGCCGATGATGTCACGTTATCCTGCCCACTATTTTCAGCACTGCATGTTCAAAATACCTAAACCAATAACTTTGTGTTTAAAGCGCCATTTTGAAACCTAGGTATTGTAAATGGATTGGTACCGAGCAAAGGATACCCACGGAGTGGGTTTGGAAAACAATTAAATTTGCAGACAAGATTTCTGATATACGGTAGAGATATGTTAATGAAATGCTATTGATAAAAAGCGTAAATGGGGTAGTTAGTTAGTAACAGGCATAGAAAATATTTACTTACAGTGACCCTTTAAGTAACTTTAGCCTTTGCTTAAAGGGATACTGAACCCAAATTTTTTCTTTCATGATTTAGATAGAGCATGCAAATTTAAGCAACTTTCTAATTTACTTCTATTATCAGTTTTTCTTTGTTCCCTTGCTATCTTTATTTGAAAAAGAATGCATCTAAGCTAAGGAACCAGCAAATTTTTGGTTCAGGACCATAGACAGCATTTGTTTATTGGTGCTATCCAATCAGCAAGGACAACCCAGGTTGTTCACCAAAAATGGGCCGGCTTCTAAAATTAAATTCTTGCTTTTCAAATAAACATACCAAGAGAATGAAGACAAATTGATAATAGGAGTAAATTAGAAAGTTGCTTAAAATTGCATGCTCTATCTGAATCACAAAAGAAAAAAATGTGGGTTCAGTGTCCCTTTAAAGTTTTAATTTAAAAGGGGGCATTTTGTATTCACTATTTCTCATGTGGGCATTTTTAGGTCCCCATTTTAATAGGATACTCTTTTTTTAAAGCAGACCTCATCTAATTAAAAAAAAAAAAAAAAAAAAACTTGTTACAAATTCACAGTTTTTTTTTCTCTTGAGACAGAGCAAACACATTAATAAACCACAGCACTATTTTAGTGAGCCCCTAAATAAAACCTACCATATCTCTTTGTATTGCAGAGCATTACTGTTTGTTGCTGTGATTCTCACCCATCATATGTTGTTGATGGTGTATGTCATATTATTTAGGGTTGCCACATTGTTTTCCCTGGACGCTTATGAGTTACACATGCTGCAGGGTGTACAGGGGGAACATGTATTGTGCTGTTCATCAGCACTATTCATGTGCTGTCCAGAGGCACAATACATGTTCCCCCCTGCTTACCTTGCAGCATGTGTAACTCATAAGTATCCAGGAAAACATGACTGAGGTGGCAATCCTAGTCATATTCCAAGGATATTCTTGGAAGTAACTAACTAGCTTTACCAAACCCCTCCTTAGACTTATCTGAGATAATGGTCTTTCACATAGCTTTAAAGGGCCAGTGATGCAATACATGAAATGCTATAATTTATCATTTTATCACTGGCAACACGGCAAAGTTACATGTTTATCTTTATGTTCAACCCTTTTGAAGGAGTTAAACACTTACATTTGCCACATCACTAGTGATACAATTACATGCTCTAGTGAATTACAACATTTAATTGTATCACTATAATGGTGTTTTGTTAATTCTTGTTTTACATGTTTAAATCAATAAAAAATAAAATGATATAGAAATGCATTACTAGACCAGTTCATGAATATTAAAATAAATGTGTTGCATTCATATTTGAAAAGTTAAAATGCAATAATGAGAATAGCACTGATCTGCTAAGTATTGTGAATTACAATTATTACATAAATTTGTTATCAACAATGAACAAATGCCAGCAAAGTAATTATTAAATAAAATAGCTCACTTGAAATAGGTTTTGTGCGTTCACCAAGTAAACAATTAGAATTCTGTTTTGTAGTTGATGTTACAGTTGGTTTGACACACGTTAAAAAGGAGTCTAGCAGAGAAATCAAATTGGTACAAGGAAAGTAGGAATTCTTGACATGAAAACACAATGAATATACAGCGAGCTTTGCCTTCACGATCAGCAATAAGCACTAATGAGATAATAACAACCCAAATGCTTTAGAAATATAACTGGAATCTAAACAGCTGCCCACACAATGGTTCTGCAGAGCTTAAATGGAGACATACTGAAGCCATTATACATTTTATTGTGCAATTTTTAAATAATGTCAGTATTGTAAATCTTTCTGAATATATGATCATATAAAGACATCAGTTCATGCTATAACTTTGTTGTGTTTGTAAAGAACAAAAGGTCCAACTGCTTGCGCACAACATACATATAATTAGACATTGTATCATTAGTTAAATGATTTTTGTAAAATACTGAACTATTTCAACTTGTAATATTGAATTTCTGAGATTTAGAAAGTCAGTTAAAGTACAAACTGTTTAATTAGCCACACAATTTGTTCAGTGATATTGGATTAGGATAGATTGTTTTATAAACTCTGACACTGTTCAGCTTTAAAGGAAAAAAATACTGTTAATAGTTAGTTACTATATATAGGGCTAGATTTAAGAATGGCTGGATGGACAAGAGCAGATATCTCCCTGTCCACCCGGCATCACAGCTAGCAGGCAGCAATACACTGTCCGCATTTATTGTTTCACAAGCCACTGCTTGTGCAACCCTGCCCCTGCATGTGCATGGCAAATCAAGCTAGCAGGGGCTGTCAATCACCCCAATTAGTTTTGGGGGGATTGAGAAACACCACTTTAATATTGGTGTAACAGGTTAAAAGCAGTGCCAAAGCCATATTCCCAGCTTCGGAAATGGAGCCAATAGACTAAAATAATTGCACCAATAAGTAGGAAAACACTTATATCTGTTTTTATGAACTCTGAAAAACCACAATCACTTTGATATTGGTGGAGAATATTCAGTAATTTATATTCAAGTAAATTATAAGAAATATATTTGTCTTGATGTATAACTGAACATATGAGCTGTGTGCATATATGAATATATCCTCTCATATTATTCCACATCAACCTCAAAGCTCTGGAATTCAGCTTGCCTCCTTTTCCACTAAAATCTATCATCAGTATTTTAATCAGAACTTTGGGGCCTATTATTAAGGTGCGAGAGGACATGATCCGATATAGCGAATCATGTCCGCTGCACATCGATTATCATTGAAACAAAGAGGAAGCAGCACCACTTGAAGAAATATTCAATGCTTATTTATTGGGACATCACAAAAAGCACAAAGCACGACGTTCGGTCTATCTGACCTTAATCATTTTGCAAGTGGTGCTGCTTCCTCTTTGTATCTTTGCTATCGTTTGGGGTATGTGCAGGACCCCTGGAGCGTGCACCTGATTGCAGCAAGTGCTGGGCATTTCTTCACTTTTCCACAGGCATTTATCATTGCACAAGCAGTTCTGGTGAACTGCTTGTGCAATGCCGTCCCCTGCAGATTCACGGCCAATCTGCCACTAGCAGGGGGTCTCAATCAGCCCGATCGTATAGGATCGGGCGGATTGATGTCCGCAGCCTCAGAGCAGGCGGACAAGTTATGGAGCTTTAGACCGCTGCGTCATAACTACTGTTTCCGGCAAGCCTGGAGACTACCACGGAAACAGGGGCATCAAGCTCCATTCAGAGCTTGATAATTTGGCCCCTTTGAATGCAAACTCCGGTAAATTGTTTTTCTTCTTTAAAGTCAAAATCAAGCTTTAAATATTCAGATACAGCAATTAATTTTTTTTTTTTAATTATCTTCCATTATCATAACGTGCACAATCTTTTTCTATGCACACATTCTGAAGCACCAGACCCAACTGAGGATGTGCAAGATTTCACAGTATATACGTACATGCATTTTGTGATTGGATAATTGCTGTCACATAAAACAGAGGGCAGTGAAAATGGAACTAACAATCAGGTAGATTACGAGTTGTGCGTTTGTGTTTTAACGCTGAAAAAATGTTAATTTCAGTGTTAAAACAGCAATGCAGCCATTACAAGTATTGTCGGTATAGCTGTACCACAAGCATTTTAGTCTGTAACGCAACGTCAGTCATGGGACTTCCATAGCGCTGCCATTACAAGTTTTGCGGTAAGGCTAAAAAGCTTGCGTTACACTCTATATCGACAATTTTCGTACTGCCATCTGAGAGCAGTAGTTATGAGTTTAACGCAACAAAACTGTTACATAAAACTCATAACTAACGTGTTACATACACCCATAAACTACCTATTAACCCCATAAACAGATGCCTTCCTGCATAGCAAACACTATTTTAAAGTTATTAACCCCTAATCTGCCGCTCCTGACATCGCCACCAATAATAAAATTTATTAACCCCTATTCTGCCACTCCCCGACATCGTCGCCACTATACTAAAGTTTTTAACCACTTTTCCCCTGCACCCCAACATCGCCCCCACAATATAATAAAGATATTAACCCCTATTCTGCCGCTCCCCGACATCGCCGCCACTAAATAAAGTTATTAACCCCTAAACCTCTGTCCTCCCACATCACTACCACTAAATAAACCTATTACCCCCTAAACCGCCAGCCCCCAACATTGCAACAACCTACATTAAACTATTAACCCTTAAACCTAACCCTAACACCCCCTAACGTTAACTTAATTAAAATAGAGCTAAATTAAAGTTACAAATATTAACTAAATAATACCTTTTTAAAACTAAATACATACTTACCTGTGAAATAAAACCTAAGCTAGCTACAATATAACTAATAGTTATATTGTAGCTAGCTTAGGTTTTATTTTTATTTCACAGGTAAGTTTGTATTTATTTTAACTAGGTAGACTAGTTAGCAAATAGTTATTAACTATTTACTAACTACCTAGTTAAAATAAATACAAACCTACCTGTGAAATAAAACCTAAGCTGCCTTACACTAAAACCTAACATTACAAAAAATAAAAAACCTACCATTACAAAAAAATAAAAAAACACTAAAATTACAAAAAATAAAAAAACTACTATTACAAAAAATAACAAACAAAATTATCCAAAATAATATTATTCCTATTCTAATACCCTGTTTAAAAAAAAAGAAACACCCCAAAATAAAATCTATAATAAACTACCAAGGGCCCTTAAAGGGCCTTTTGTAGGCCCCTAAAAGGGCCTTTTGTAGGGCATTGCCCTAAAGAAATCAGCTCTTTTCCTACAAAAGAAAAACAAACACCCCCTAACAATATACAAACCTCCACCCCCCAAACCCGTAAAATAAAAATAAAGTAAAACCTAATCTACCCATTGCCCTGAAAAGGGCATTTGTATGGGCGTTGCCCTTAAAAGGACATTCAGCTCTTTTGCTGTCCATTAAAAATAAAAAATGGCTATTCTAAAAAAAAAAAGAGGGGTCGATGCGCGGAGAGGTTGATGCGCGGAGGCGGAGGTCCAGGTGAAGGTTCAAGGCAGAGGTCCAAGGTGCCGGTCCAAGGTGGAGGTCCAGGTGGTCCAATGATCCAATGGAAGTCCATCGATTTGACGTGGAGGTCCTCTTTATGCGATCGTCCGCTGCACACTGAGGATTGAAATGCAAGATACCCCTTTTATACTGGGGGTACCACTGCATTCCTATTGGCTGAAAAATTTGAATCAGCCAATAGGAATTAGGGCTGCTAAAATCCTATTAACTGTTCAAATCAGGGTATTTTATTTTGGGGTGTTTTTTTTTTTAAACAGGGTATAAGAATAGGAATAATTTTTATTATTTTAGATAATTTCGTTTGTTATTTTTTGTAATGGTAGGTTTTTTATTTTTTGTAATTTTAATGTTTTTTTATTTTTGTAATGGTAGGTTTTTTATTTTTTGTAATGTTAGGTTTTAGTGTAAGGCAGCTAGGTTTTATTTCACAGGTAAGTTTGTATTTATTTTAACTAGGTAGTTAGAAAATAGTTAATAACTATTTACTAACTAGTCCACCTAGTTAAAATAAATACAAACTTACCTGTGAAATAAAAATGAAACCTAAACTATCTGCAATATAACTATGTTATATTGTAGCTAGCTTAGGTTTTATGTCACAGGTAAGTATGTATTTAGTTTTAAATAGGCATTATTTAGTTAAAAATTGTAACTTTAATTTAGCTCTATTTTAATGATGTTAAAGTTAGGGGGTGTTAGGGTTAGGTTTAAGGGTTAATAGTTTAATTTAGGTTGTTGCGATGTGGGGGGCTGGCGGTTTAGGGGTTGATAGGTTTATTTAGTGGTAGTGATGTGGGAGGCCAGAGGTTTAGGGCGTTAATAACTCTTTAGTGGCGGCTATGTCGGGGAGTGGTGGAATAGGGGGTTAATATCTTTATTATAGTGTGGGCAATGTTGGGGTGCGGTGGAATAGGGGTTAATAACTTTAGTATAGTGGCGGCAATATCGGGAGCGGCAGATAAGGGGTTAATGGATTTATTTTGGTGGTGGAGATGTCTGGAGCAGCAGATTAGGGGTTAATAACATTATGTAGGTGGTGGCAATATCAGGGGCAGCAGATTAGGGGTGTTTAGACATGGGGTTTATGTTAAGGTGTTAGGTTTAAATGTAACTTTTTTCCACCATAGACATCAATGGGGTTGCGTCACAGAGCTTTTCGTTCCGCGGTCTCAGGTCTAATGTTTTTTTCTAACACTCTCTCCCCATTGATGTCTATAGGAAAAGTGCGCACGAGCACGTCAAAGCAGCGCTTGTATTTTGTGTATTTTGTGTATTTTGTGCAGTATGGAGCTCAATGCAACCATATCGCATGTACAAGCTGGCTTTTCTAAAACTTGTAATGGCAGCGCTATGGAGGGTGAAATAACGTAACTTTTGTTGCGTTTAATAAATACCCTCTATAGCGCAAAACTTGTCTAGGTGAATAAAATTTGTCAGAAAAATCTACTACAAATTTGAAATACAGACTAAGAGCCCAATGATCTCATATCTATATATATTATGCGGTCGATTTATTAAGCAGCGAATGCTGCTTTGGAGCCCCATCATTTCAGGTCCGCCTGAAACAGAAGTTAAGAAGCAGCAGTCGCAAGACCGCTGTTCCTTAACTTCTCTGCCACCTTTTAGGGGGCAGAATGAAATCAACGACACTGGCTAGCAGCTGATTGGCCGCGAGTGAGCAGGGGGCGGCATTGCACAAGCATTTCACCAGAAATGCTTGTGCAATGTTAAATGCAGACAGCATATGCTGTCTGCATTTAGCAAGGTTGAGCAGACATTATTCACAGCAGCGAATCATGCCTGCTCGCCTCTTAATAAATCTAGCCCTTTATATCTATTTTTCTTAGATAATATGCCAGACCTGGAAAAGAAATTACAGCTAAATCCATGGAACACTCCCGCTCAGCCCACTAGCAGAGGCGGGAAAGTCATTCAAAAAGGAAAACAGTGGGCCAGATAACAAATGGAGCGCAAAATTGCACTTTCGCGAGCACGATATTTGCGCTCCACTCGTAATACCAGTGCACTCAATTGTGCTCTGGTATTTGAAGTGGCCCGCAATGCGAACATGACCTCACATTAAAATTGCATGAAAGCTTTGTGCTTAATGGAGCACGCTTCCATAGGTTCCAATGTGAGACACGGCATGAGAACTAGCGCAGTGAAGAGGGTAACGCAGCAATGAGCAGCAGATTGTAAATATATATGTATATGAAAGTATACATATATATTTATGTGTTAATATGTATATATACACACTTTAATACATAAAATATATGCATATAAGCATATACGGTACATATATATATATATTTACAGGGAACACACAGATCCAATACACCGTTATGTAAAGGCACTTTTCAATGCTGTTTAACCCGCCAACTTTTACCCCTCATAACTGCTTTTTGCAGGGGTGTTTTGTTTAAAAAAAATGCTTCTTTTTTTAATAAACAAAAAGAATATTCTTTATTTTGGGGGCAATTGGGGGTTATTTTGAAAATTAACCAGAGGTCTGATCTCTGGTTAATTTTTTGAGCGCTATTTGCTACTGCAAGCTTGTGATGACTGGTAAATTAGCACTCCACTTGTAATCTAGCCCAATATGTTTTAAATTTTCTATCATATATATAAATTTTATAGCATTTTTCACACGTGTTAGTAAAAATTTTCTTTTGCACCACACATTTTTTTATAAAAAAAAATTTCCTGCATAGATTCAACATGAATTAAAAAAATTCTATGAAATACTGTTTTTGCAGTAAAGTTTTTTTTTTTACTGTGTATTATAATTTCAATATTTCATGTATTTGTTTTATATTTTATTAAATTAATTTTTGTGTGAGACCTATTGTACAGTATGTGTCCCCTTCAACTATTCAAAAGCAGGCAACTCCCCATTACAAGTCTCACTGTTCTTAAGGTATAAAAACAGCCATTAGAGAATTAAGACAGGGGCTTCATAGTACTGGAGAGATTTCTTAAGTAATCTCACAAGCCCAGAGAGCTTTAAATCATAGGGCCCGATCTAAAGCTCTGTGCTCTGGTGAAATTACCTAAAAAGTTTGTCAGTACTTCCTCAAATCATTTTAGAAAGGAACATATTAACTTGAGAGTTGTTTACCTCTCTTTGCAGGGTTCTGGATATGAAGGGGAGACAAATACAATACAATATAATTCTCAAAAAAAGCCCCCCGCAATTTTGCGTGATTTGTCAGTATAAAGGTGAGTGAAGATTGGCGGATAAGTTACCTAGTTAGGAACCATGTCTGCCCATTACTTAGTGCATAGGTGTCATGAAGGCCTCATGATTGTAGCATAATAGGGGTTATAATTCCTTTGCTTTTCATCTCTGCTATTTATAACCCTGTCTCAGAAATAGGTTATAGGTTCTGAAATATTTTCTCCCTTTCATTTTGAAAACTGTTTTGCTGTGTGCAATTTAATTTGTTAACATCTTTTTCTTATACCAATGTACTATGACTCCTTTTTTTGCTTATAATAAATGTAATTTTATTAAGTTTTGCCTTTGTCTAATATTACTGAGAGAGACTTGTGATAATAATACTATTCTTTAGCTTATGTATGCTAAATTGTATTTAGGGATTTTAATTTGTTGGGTTTTCCTTAAAGGGACACTGTACCCAAAAAAATTTCTTTTGTAATTCAGAAAGAGCATGCAATTTTAAGCAACTTTCTAGTTTACTCCTATTATAAATTTTTCTTCGTTCTCTTGCTATCATTATTTGAAAAAGAAGGCATCTAAGCTTTTTTTTTGGTTTCAGTACTCTGGACAACACTTTTTTATTGGTGGATGAATGTATCCACCAATCAGCAAGGACAACCCAGGTTGTTCACCAAAAATGGGCTGGCATCTAAACTTACATTCTTGCATTTCAAATAAAGATACCAAGAGAATGAAGAAAATTTGATAATAGGAGTAAATTAGAAAGTTGCTTAAAATTTCATGCTCAATCTGAATCACGAAAGAAAAATTTTGGGAACAGTGTCCCTTTAAGATATAAAATCTTAGGTGGTGGCAACTTAGAGATAGTTTAAGTGCAAGTAGCATTAAAAGGGAGTTTTGGGCATTTTCTCTAGGTCTAGAACAGACTAGAGAGTGTTTGTAGACCCTTCACCCACTGAACTAAGTCATAGGCTTTCCTGAAGTGACTAGACTGTCACAGATTGGTTAAAGTTATTCTCCCAACCAATCGCTAGACTGTAAGTATCACATGGGTCCGATAAGACAGACTTGTGTACAGTTATTTGTTTAATTTCTTGGTTAGCTTCTCTTCAAGATGTAGCTTGTCATAGAAAGCAGCTTAAGGTAATGTTACTCCTGGTTCTGTAACTGAAAGTAAAGGAGTATGGGAGTATACTTCATTTGGTTGATATTTTTATTGCAGTTTGCAGTTGTTCAGAAGCAATGTGAAGTTGTTATAAAGGCAATATGTGTGTGTTGAAGGTAGAATGTGATGGTTTTTGAAAATTATTATTGTTGATCCTTTAATGTTAATCACATTTACTTATTCTCACACTATTTATTAATTTTCCATCCAAAAAATTATTTATTCCCTTAGACTGGAAGTGTTACATTGAGTTTAATAAGACAGACTTGTGTACATAAATTTGATTTCATTTACTGGCCAGTTTAACTATTAGGTGCAGCTTGTCAAAGACATGGCCCCAAGGTAATTTTAAAGAGACTGGAAATCTACAATCTTTCAGATAGAATTTTAAAAATAGTTTCCAATGTATTTCTGTTATCAATTAAATGTCATTCTCTTTGTATCCTTTGTTGAAAAGCAAGTATGTAGGCTCAGGAATGTACATGGAGGACTACATTGCAGTAAATGCTTTTAATGGTGTTATGCATTTGCAAGTGCAGTAGTAGTCCTCTATAGACACGTGCACGCTACCTACCTAGCTGTGCTCTTAAAAAAAAAGAGAACTTTCATAATAGAAATAAATTGGAAAAAAGAAATGCTGTAATTGTATGCTTTGTTTTAATCATAGGGTATCAAGTCGTTGATAGGGATCTGATATTAAGAGGAGTCTGGGAGTTGTAGGTATTTGTTTGACATTTCCACAATAGTTTGCAGTGTTGTAGAAGAAAGGTGAAGTAGTTATGCATGGCTATATGTATGTGTTGCAGCAATGTGAAGGCATTTAAAAAGCTGCAAATTCAGCTTCGGAGCTCCTTTGGTGGCAGGCTCGCATGAATAAGCCCACAGCTGATAGTTAAGAAGCAGCAGTCTGGTCACCAATGCTTCTGCACCAGCTGTAAAGTGGCGTTCCCCAATCCCCCTGGAATTCTCCGACTGGGGTGATTGGCAGCCCTTGTTTGCACATGATTGGCCCAGCTCGAGCAGGGAGTGTCATTGCACAATCAGCCGCTTGTGCACACCAGCAGCTTCTGCACTGATAAACATGGGCAGATAGTCACAGCGGCTTGTGCACACCAGCAGCTTCTGCTCTGATAAACGTGGACAGATACCCACAAATCCGGGCAGACAGGGGCTGAGATTCTGCCAGTATCCACCTGGGGATTATTAAAGGGACATTAAACACTAATGGCTAGATTACATGTTGAGCGCTTTATATCACTTTCATGAAAACGATATTTGCGCTCCACTTTATAATACCAACAAACAATAATGTGCGCTAGAATTACAAGATAGCCGCTCACAAGAGCTATGGAAACCTCGTTCTGATGCTGTCAGCGAAGGGGGTAAGTCGCGCAGCGATGGCAGCAAGTATAAATATACATGTATATGCTTAAATACATATATGTTTAAGTGGTAATATGTGTATATATGCATATTAACACATACATATTTACAGTATGTAGATTTGCATTGAAAGAAAAGATTAGTCTGAAAATAACATGTAGATATATTTTTTAAAGTTTCATTAGTTGTTTAAATTTTGACAAAATAAGTTTAAAGTTTTAGTGTCTATAAAATAATGGGTCCTGCCATGTTGTAACTTAGGTTATCTTCTCTACTGAGGCCAATTAGAGACAGTTATAAATAGGTCACCAGAATGTGCAGCCAATGGCTGTGTGGAATATAAAAGTGTTCTGCACTTCCATTTCTAACAGGAACTGTAAATCTCACAGTTTTACAGTGGAAATACAGGAACATTGAACAAAATAAATAATGAAAGTATATTGCAGAGGTTTGTTTTATATATGCGATTTATCATTTTATATTACTATCTTTAAATGTACCCCTTTGTCTTAGATCATATGCAACCTGCTATTGATAGCAGCAAAGTCAAAGCATAATAATAGTTTTTTTGGTATCAATATCTGTGGGTAAACCACCATGCTCAAGACATTTATAATCATGTCTTCGTCAGTCTGGTAATAGCAACGGCTAAAATTATAACATTTTTGTGTCATTTTCTATTTTTTATTCTTACGTAATAAATTACAGCACAAAAATCAATATTTCCTAAATATTTCAAACCCACATTTAGCATCCATTTACCTACTCAAAGCACCAACATTTACAATTTACCTATGTTGCTCAATCAAAGGGACACTGAATCCAAATTTTTTCTTTTGTGATTCAGATAGAGCGTGCAATTTTAAGCAACTTTCTAATTTACTCCTATTATCAAATTTTCTTCATTCTCTTGGTATCTTTATTTGAAATGCAAGAATGTAAGTTCAGATGCCGGCCCATTTTTGGTAAACACACTGTATTGTTCTTGCTGATTGGTGGATAAATTCACCCACCAATAAACAAGTGCTTTTCATGGTCCTGAACCAAAAAAATAGCTTAGATGCCTTCTTTTTCAAATAAAGAAAGCAAGAGAACGAAGAAAAATTGATAATAGGAGTAAATTAGAAAGTTTCTTAAATTTGCATGCTCTATCATGAAAGAAAAATTTTTGGTTCAGTGTCCTTAAAGGGACAAAATCAGAAGAGAAAGCGTATTACTTTTGTCACTATGCACTATAATAGAATTTTGCAGAAAATGAGTATCTAACCATACAAATATTAAATGCATTTTAAATTACATGGATTTCTAAGAGGAGTGGCTTAACCCTTAAAGGGACAGTAAACACCAGAATAGATAATCCCTTTATTGCCTATTCCCCGGTTTTGCATAATCAACACAGTTACAATAATACACGTTTTACCTCTGTAATTACTTTGTATCTAAGCCTCTGCAAACTGCCCCCTTATTTCAGTTCTTTTGACAGACTTGCATTTAGCCAATCAGTGCTGATCTTAGGTAACTTCACGTGTGTGAGCTCAATATTATCTTTATGACACACATGCACTAATTCCCTCTAGTGGTGAAAAACTTCAAAATGCATTCAGATTAGAGGCGGCATTCAAGTTCTAAAAAATTAGCATATGAGCCTCCTAAGTTTAGCTTTCAACTAAGAATACCAAGAGAACAAAGCAAAATTAGTGCTAAAAGTACATTGGATAGATGTTTAAAATGACATGCCCATTCTGAATCATGAAATTTAAGTTTATTTAGGACTTGACTGTCCCTTAAATGTATGCATGTTACTACCTACCCCTGTCCCAACTCACTCATCATAGCAAAATAAAAAAATAAAATTAAATAGTTCTACTAAAAGTCATTCTATTTAGAATATCACAAAATATTACCTATTTTTACATTCACCCAGTTCTCTCATTTTGATTCTTAAATTTGTTGTTTTAATTCAGAGAAACATGGATGTATAAGCCATACCATCAAAAACAAAACAAAAAGAGGCTAGCAATAACTGCCAGATTATCATTATTACTAGGACAATTACTTCATAACTTTAAGGAAATTAAAACCTTTATTTGAATCATGGAACCTCACTCTTTAAAATGTGGTGTTTTATGATATATTATTATGGTGAGGGGTAATAAAGGGACTAATTATTGTGGTGGACAACATAGGGATGCTGCCTCAATGTTGTTACATGTACCTGTGGTTCTTTCAGGTAATCACTGTTGCCACATTTATCAGCAGAAATCTCCATGAGCACGTGACCCCTCCTTTGAAAGATCTGCCTCTCTTATTTCATTTTAGGTTTATTTTGGAGTACTAGGGTGCATTTCAAATCATAGAGCATGGTAAAAGGCACGAAGTAGACAGATTAGTGCAATTTCTATGGCAACCATCAGCTACCTAAAGGGGCATTAGACCCATTATTTAAAAATGGCTAATCTCCCTTTAGTGCAGTGCTTTCCAAACAGTGTGTCGGGACACACTAGTGTGTCGGCAGCAGTGTGTAGGTGTCCCTCTGCTTCAGCACAAATTTTTTTAAATTTAATTTTTAATTGGCTCGTGACTGCATGTGTAGTCAGTGAGTGGGGCAGCAGTGTGTTTGCAGCGTGGGCAGTAGTCAATCAGACTCACCGAGCTCTGAGGGCGGCAGCTTAAATGCTGAGCTGAAGTCAGAAGTCAGTGGGTGTTTTTTGCAGCTAACTCCCAGTAGTGCATTGCTGTTCTTGCTCTTGATATATGGATAGGAAGTGGAAGCTTAAAAATGCTTGATGATGAAATGTGTCTTTATCTAATATTTCACCAAATATTCAGAAATTGTGTTCATCTCATCAAACTCATACATCCCATTAAAATAGTAAGTAGTTATTGGTGTAGTTATTATAAACTTTTTTTTAATTCTTGCACATACATACTGTTACTTGTAAATACATTTAGTTATTATATCATTTATGTATGTGTCCGTATCTCTTAAAACAAGTTAGTTTAACCTCCTTTTTGCTAGTACAACTGATTTACTGTGTCACGAAACGATGTACGTCTAAAAAGTGTGTCACCAAGATGAAAAGTTTGGAAAGCTCTGCTTTAGTGTGAGGGGTATTGTGTGTATGTGTTTTGTATTCTGTCTTTAGGGGATACAGGTCCCATACAGTAAATACATTCAGTAGATAATTGCTATTTTTAAGCCAACCACTAATGACAATGTGTGCACGATGTTTAATTATAAGTTTTAAAAATGTTTGCAATACATTTTCCTTATTTATTTGCCCTATTTTTCTGTAATTTAACTGTGGACTGTCCAATTCTTAGTAAAACAGGAAGTGCAGACTTCAGACTTAATACTGCTATATTTCACACAATCATAATCAGAAAAGGAAACCTATGTTACAACATTGCTCTAATATTGGGGTTACTCACAAGCCTTAAAAGAAAAGATTATCAAATACTCTATCTACAACAATTCCCATATATAAGTTACATTTTGTAACAAAAACCTTAGATAAACATTTCTAAAGGAGTATTATCAACTTCATACTTAAAAAAAATATTTGCTTTGAATGTGTAATTCTATCTAGCATTTATTTAGCTTATAATGTCTATTTAATAGTCTATAAATCTGGCATATATGTAATATACCAGACTAATAGTCTTGGATCAAAAGCTCCTCTGCAGCCAGTTATAGGGATCAGTCACATGATCCACTGTTATTTAGTGACCACATACAGCCTATTGTCAATAATTAATATTTTTTTTTGCATTTGATCAAATATCAGATATTTTATCAGCGAGACAGTATGTAAAATCTGCTTTTACTTTTATTTTATCTGTTGTGTAAAATGTAATCTACCGGGTGTGTCCGGGCTGCAGCCATGCTAGGTTGGAAACATGGGAGCTCCTCACTTCTCTTAAGGTAATCTGCTGATTATCCTGCTATGGAAGGGGCATCACTATCTTATAATCAGAGCAAAAGCTGTATTGACCTCTACTGCGGTGATTGATGCCAACATTATACAAATAAGACAGTGGTGAGACCTACTCTGGATCATTGAAGATACTGGTGGTGGCCTTCCTTTTGTCTTTCACCTTCTCTTCATGTTACCTGGGGCATGGGAATTAACATTGCACTGCAGTAGTAAACTACCGTGAATGCCTAGACATTTGTTCAGTAACTCCGCAGCTAAGCAAATATCACCTAATAAGAAGATAAGTTGAAATTGTTGGAAGGATAAGAAGCATACACCCTACTAGCCTAAGATGGAGGCAGACATCATTGCGGCGTTAGCTGCACTAGATTCCGCGATCGACTCCCACTTTAATATTCTACATCACTATATCCTCCGCATACGGAAGGAGCACCTGTCATACCTAATTATGGGTAATGCTGCTTAATTTCTTACTCAGGAACATCGCTAGAGGAAGATGAGAAAGAACCCCGGCAAAGATACCTCATTGAATCATCTAACCCCCAGATTCTTACCAAACCCAAAATACCTGTGAAGCAGGCTAAGGATGTTTATCCACGAGTGGCCATTTGTATTCAGCCAGATCGGAATCTGGGCGAGCTCTCTGAGGGTGTTGCAGCCCCACTAGACCCCATTGTGAGGTGGGCAATCGTAGTAGTGCCAGCGACTAGTACTAAAGCAGTTATGTATATGGCGCAGCACCCCATGTGCACTCTTGCTCATATACAGCTCAGGAGTGTTGATCCGATTCTCTTGGTAGAGAGAATAAGTGCCCTAAAAATCTCAAACTACAGCCGCACACTAATTCCAGGAATGTACATGGACTCTTGGAGAGATGAAAGAGCTACTCTTCCAGCAACCGTTTCCATACCTAGCAGTCTGGGATTGAATATTGCTAATTCTTCTACAGCTCATTCACAGTACATCACAGATAGAGAGACTATGGCTACATGTTCCATTATGGCTCATAGAGTACACCAGCAATTCAGCCAGTCCATAAAGCCCTCCCCACTCGATCCTATCAAAACCTCAAGGAGAACCGGAGTCGGTTAAGCTGATCAGATCATACCTACAGCTGAACGGCTCTCCTCCTCAGTGATTCTCTATTTGGAAGCTGTCTGCTTATGTGACATTTTGCGGGGTTGTACCGCCATGGTGGCCTGCTCACTCGGCACTTCAGAAATTAGAATCCTAATAGTTATTACCTATACAACCATTGCATTACACTCTGAGCTTCATGGTGGGATATGAGGCCTCAAAAGGGGACATATCTTTATACAAACCACATTCTGGGATATGAAAGTCTACATCTGAATTATCAGATCCCCCACAGCTGTTGACTATCATTCTACTACTTTTCATTATATACGCCAAAATGAGCTGCTCAGTAGTGTATATGTACAAGCCCTTTACGACAGTTTACTTTTTGTGAGATGCATGGTCACCTTTTAACTCATATTGAGCATTCAGTCATACTGCTTATCATGTAGAAGTATTAGTATATGTCCTATACCTTAAAAGTCTGGTCTCATATATGTTAGCCCCCAGACATATCTCACTGTTTACTATGAATTGCATACCAATTGAGCCTCATATGACTTATATGACCTATAGCTAGATCCATCCTCATAGAAGAGAAAACAAAGAGCGCATCCGGATTCAAGTGAGTTTATTCAACAACGGTAATACTGACAGACAGATGTACAATTCGATGCTGACCGGACCAATCGCCACAAGCCCTCCAAGTGGTAGCTGGACCCCCACAGCAAACGACTTATTACAAATATATTCACAAATTCGCGCCCCCGTTTAACGAACGGGCTTTTTCAAGAGGACAGGTCACCTGTCCTCTTGAAAAAGCCTGTTCGTTAAACGGGGGAAACGCGTTGAGGTTGAAATATACACCGCATAGGTGAATTTGTGAATATATTTGTAATAAGTCGTTTGCTGTGGGGGTCCAGCTACCACTTGGAGGGCTTGTGGCGATTGGTCCGGTCAGCATCGAATTGTACATCTGTCTATCTGCCTATTTTATTTGTAATCTTGTAAGTGTCATCCTATTTGTGTGTCAGTATTACCGTTGTTGAATAAACTCACTTGAATCCGGATGCGCTCTTTGTTTTCTCTTCTATGATATTGTCGTTTCTGCTGGAGTGCCTAAGATCTCCACATCTGTAGAGCTGCATAGGATTGTGCCGCACATAACGAGAGTGTGACGTCATTACCAGGCGCAATAGAGGAACACGCCAGGCGAGGACGCCAACATCAGAGCAGAGCCTCACGGAGCCTACAGCTGGAAAAAACCTGGCCGTTCTATTGAAAATCCTCAGTAACAGCCATCAGATTTGGTCAGATACACACCTCTGAGATCAGTGACTGTAAACGGAGGTATTTTACAGAACTTGTATTTTATTTGATTGTGACTGTACCGCTATCGGTGGTTTTGATACACAAGGACTGCTGATTACTGTCTATCATCTGGGGGTAACATATTAATAGCGCGGAGTGTTTTTCTTTTGTTTTTGCATAGATCCATCCTCACATGCAGGCACTACTTTACCTAATCTGCTATATAACTATAGAGTGGAACATCCCACTTACAGAAAATCCACTAAGTACAACATAAGTGCATATATTTCAGTTATATTTTAAAATAGTTTGAGTGCAACCTCTAGACAAGGAGTTATAACCTCTTGCATCCAAGTTAAGTGCTCATATGAAATAAGTCATGTCGTATTTGCAACCACAATCATCTCTTACTACTTGTTCAACTCCAATAACTTACCCCCCTATATAATGGCTATGACACTGTGACAGAATTTCATATAGAAGATAGAGAATTACTTTATGTTAGCTAACTGTAATGCACTTATCCTATTTGTCTCATAGTTGTGCCATTGTGTTTCTCATTATTCTCTAAGGTTGGTTAGTGTCTTATACTATCTTTTGGAAGTGTACAATAGAGGTTCAAGAAGCCATCTTATTGTAGTTCTGTATATTCTCATTTATCTTTAGAAGGTTATTTATTGTTAGTTCACAAACATTTGCATAATATAGACTTTGTTATATCTCTAATATACTGGATAATAGATAATGGTTCTGTATATCTACCATAAGTAGGGTGACCATATTTCCGCTTTAAAAAGGGACACATATGAAAAATACATATGTCAGGGTTCTTATACAAAACGTTTCTTTAAACAGCCCTGAAAACAGCCCTGACATATGTATTTTTTATATGTGTCCCTTTTTAAAGCGGCAATATGGTCACCCTATCTATAACCCTAAGGTTATTTATGGTGAATTTACCTAATATTAGTTAGTCCTCTTCTTACACATTTTATTGGTCTTATAACGAGCCCAAAAGAGACCCGTTTCCTAATGAGCCGCACAATAATAATATTGCTATATCATTAAACCCCCCCGGACATGTCCCTCCCCCCTTCCCCTCCTAATATTAGAGCAGCTCTTGCCTGCTGATTGCCCCCAACCCTTCATATACTATTACATATTAAATGTTAACCCTATCAAAAATGATATTTCATTATACGAAGTCCTTTTACTTATTCAATGGTGGAAACCTGAGATAACTAATAGATATGTGTTTTGAAATCTTATAATTGAAAATGCTTTATTACATCTTAACACAAAATCATGGATTCCCATATAAAAGGGCATGTCTGTTAGGCACTTCTTTTCTATTTACTATTCCCTTTAAAGGAGCTTTTATAGACATATATGTTTTAAGAAAATACTTGTGTTTCCTATCGCTGTCATAATATGCTCACAAACATATTGTATAACCAATTAATTACCATATCTACCTTTATATATTATGTATATTTTCTGTTGCTGTAATTGGACGAAAGTTATATATTGTATTTGCCACAAATGACAAGAAGAAAACAGCGCATCCACGAATCACAGCAGCGTTTATTCAGGTAAATGACACACACAGAAAATTGCACACTTACAAGATGACAGTAATGTATGAGCGGTAATGCCCTCTGGCTAGTTGTCTTTCGCCTGTAGCAAATCTCAGCGGGAACACCTCAGACGCCGACCAGCAGCACCAAGAGACCCACTTCCTGTCACATACGGCAGGTGCCAAAGAGAAACTCAAAAGAGCAGCAGTCCTAAACACTTTGATGGTAGGAGTTAGTTACCCTACGCGTTTCCTCTGCACACGGGCAGACTTCTTCAGGGGTATATGAAAATACAAGCTAACAAACTACCTGTAGGACTGCAATTTATACACACACCTGACATACTTCCTCTCAGGAAGGGATTTACCTTTTTACCACATATATCCTAATACACTCGTATCTGACAGATTACTTGGATTATATCTGCACTAGTGGTTAAAAAAGGCTCACACATATATAACTACACTAAAATAGCAACATATCTAAACAAGTATTAAATTCATTTAGCTGTATAAAAATAGATATATATAGCTATATTATAATTCATAAAATCATTTGATCCATATAAAAACACCAACATAAATGCAAACAATGTATAAAGCCACAAGAATTAATCAAGATATAAAACTAGCCCAATACTAAATCTATAAAAAAAAAAAAAAAACTCTATAAAAAAACTCTATCTCTAGTAGACCTAATACTAAAATTTATAATAAGTAGTATAAATAGTGTATCTAACCATTTCAATTATGTACATAATAGGGATTTTAGTGATTTGAAGATTCGAATTTTGGAACAAATTAAACCTGGACCATGTCCTAATAGGAGATTGTTGCTACTTAGAAAGTGCGAAACCAAATGGATCCATCGCTTAGAGTGTTTGGAACCAAAAGGTTTAAATATTGATATTGACCTCCAGGCATTCATGGGTTAATATAAAAAATAAATAAATAAATAAATTCATCTATTTTATTTATTTAGGTATTTAATAAATTTAATACTCCACATCCTCAATTTTTTAGGTAATAAATATTAGGCTTATCTTATTATAAATTTTAGTATTAGGTCTACTAGAGATAGTTTTTTTTTTTTTTTATAGATTTAGTATTGGGCTAGTTTTATATCTTGATTAATTCTTGTGGCTTTATACATTGTTTGCATTTATGTTGGTGTTTTTATATGGATCAAATGATTTTATGAATTATAATATAGCTATATATCTATTTTTATACAGCTAAATGCATTTAATACTTGTTTAGATATGTTGCTATTTTAGTGTAGTTATATATGTGTGAGCCTTTTTTAACCACTAGTGCCCATATAATCCAAGTAATCTGTCAGATACGAGTGTATTAGGATATATGTGGTAAAAAGGTAAATCCCTTCCTGAGAGGAAGTATGTCAGAGGTGTGTGTATAAATTGCAGTCCTACAGGTAGTTTGTTAGCTTGTATTTTCATATACCCCTGAAGAAGTCTGCCCGTGTGCAGAGGAAACGCGTAGGGTAACTAACTCCTACCATCAAAGTGTTTAGGACTGCTGCTCTTTTGAGTTTCTCTTTCGCACCTGCCGTATGTGACAGAAAGTGGGTCTCTTGGTGCTGCTGGTCGGCGTCTGAGGTGTTCCCGCTGAGATTTGCTACAGGCGAAAGACAACTAGCCAGAGGGCATTACCGCTCATACATTACTGTCATCTTGTAAGTGTGCAATTTTCTGTGTGTGTCATTTACCTGAATAAACGCTGCTGTGATTCGTGGATGCGCTGTTTTCTTCTTGTCATTTCTTATACAGCTTGCTGCAACGGGATACACATAGCTGGAGTTCCGTGATTCATCAGCTGCTCCTGTGAGGATCCTTCAGCATATATTCCATCAGACCAACTGGACATTACCATGTCGGATTTGCCGTGTATGCACATTTACTGAACAAACTTTGCCTCCATCTGGTTCAGCTAAGTTAACACACCGATCCTGCTACAATCAGTCTATATGCTTTTTGTGTGACTTAAACCAGCTACGGTTTTGGGACTGTTTTATTTTGGGACTGTTGTATTTTCACATATCTGTTGTGTACGTCGGTGATTGTATTTATGTCCCATATGTTTATACTATAGGGGAGTGGTTGTGTGTCTTCTGAGAAACAGATATTAGATACACCCCGTTTTTACTTTTTGATTATTTTTTTAAAGGGGAAGTTCCACGGGTGCCCCACCTGATTCAGTGTAGCGCTGTCATTTTCTCCTGTATTTGCCACAAATCTCAATAAAAATTGTGCTTTAAAAAAAATAAAAATTAATCTACCAAACAAACAAAAATGTTTTAAATTTATGGTGAGCTGAATAAATTATTATTTTTTTCTTTTTGGTTTTGTTCTATCAAGCCTTTGCCATATCTGGGACTAATGAGAGCTTTTGATTGGTTTCTGTCACAGTAATCTACTGAACTGTGAAACAGAATTTCAGCAATCAGGAATGAGGCAATGACGATGAAAGAATGTATTCTTATCTCAGCAGTAATATAATTGGCACATTTTTAACTCCAGTAAAGCTAATGTGCTAAAAACGCTCAATTAAGAGGCATTTGTTTAGCTCAGGTGGGATTAAACCACGTGTGGGATACTCAGAGGGCTTTGACGTTTTTATAAAAAGGTGAAATTAATTTAAAAAAAGGCTTGAGTTAGGCCGTAGCAGTTTATAACAGAGTTTATGACCTTTAACTGTAATTTTGAAGTAACTAGTTCTACAGAAAGCAACTATAGATAGCAAGAAATAGAAATAGTCTCTAGCAATTACGTAGCCAAAGGACTGTAGAGTGGAAAACGAGTGTATTCGAGTAAATATATTAAGACCATTTTTTAATGTTAAATAATCAAGAGAGTGCATTTGGTTTAATTCATCTCTTTCTATAGCATGTAAAAAATATAGAATTATTAGTGTTGATATTGCTTTTCATACTGTTTTTGTATAAGTCATAGCTGCTAGTCACAAAGATTAACCAGAGAAAGAATATTTGTGTTTTAAAGGGGAGAAAGACCCTGCATATCAAATAAAAACTATTAAAAGAAAAGAGAATAATTTATGCAGTTTGCTTGCAACCTTATCTTTTGTGACAGGACAGCTTGTTTGCTTATTTATTATAATTGTTAGGATTTTTGTTTATATTTTGTCTTGGTTAATTGAAAACGACACTTCAAATGACATTTCTGTCTGCAAGGCACTGTTTACTTTTGCAAGTCTCTAATGTAGTTACAACAACATAGTAAAGAATGTGGCTCCTTTTTCTGTATTATGCATTTTTCTGTAAGACAACTTTGATACTAAATGCATTTGATTGTGAGTATCCCTATGTCTTGAATGTCTTTGGCTTTAGTGGAACACAGCAGCAGATGTTCTTTTATAAACAACTATATTTTGCATAAATATGGCAGAACATATTCCTTGGCAGCAAAACTATGAAGTTCAGAATCACTTTGTGAAATAAGCCTGCCAAGATTAGTGTTTTAGATAATAAATATGGTCTTACAATCTGTCTAAATTTTGGGGAGTGAAGAATAAAGTTTAACAAAGAAAAATGTGTGTGTGTTCAAATTCTTGTTTTTCATCCTTAACACGTTTTCTGTGCATCTTTTCTTTGTACTCAGTACATATATAAGCACTGATATATGTGTAATGCTTATGACAATGGACCTTTGCATTGGACCTCTACAGTGACCATATATCAGTCACAATGAGTGTCTAGAGTGGGGTCAAATGCCCCCGTGGAATTTTTGTCTTTATTTCTAAATGTAAACACCTACTTGATTCACTGTTTAAATGCCAATTAACCACTATATTTAAAATTAAATGCAGCTCATTTGTACATTAAGCAACTCCTTTCTATTGCACATATACAGTCAACCGACTTAAAGGGACAGTCTAGTCAAAATTAAACTTTTATGATTCAGATAGGACATGCAATTTTAAATTACTTTCTAATTTCCTTTTATTATCAAATTTGCTTTGTTCTATTGGTATTCTTTGTTAAAAGTTAAACCTAGGTAGGCTCATTTGCTAATTTCTAAGCCCTTGAAGGCTGCCTCATATCTTAGTGCATTTTGACAGGTTTTCACAGTTTGACAGCGCTAGTACATGTGTGCCATATAGATAACACTGTGCTCAGTCCCACGGAGTTATTTATGAGTCAGCACTGATTGGCTAAAATGCCAGTCTGTCAAAAGAACTGAAATAAAGGGGCAGACTGCAGAGGCTTTAATATCATGGTAATCATAGAGGTAAAAAGTATATTAATATAACTGTGTTGGTTATGCAAAAAAGGGGGGAATGGGTAATAAAAAGATTATCTATCTTTTTAAACAATACAAATTCTGCAGTAGACAATCCCTTTAAATGTACTTTGTGATTTTTTTTTTTTACTTTTTTTTTTTTACTCGTCCCTGGGAAAAGTTTCTGTGGATGGCTATGTTTGTCACATCTATAGTCAAAACTATTTAACATGTTAAATTGAAATTTTACTGAAACATAAGGCAAAGATTCCCTCTTTAAGAAAGCAAAATAATAAAAGAAATATTAAATGTTAGGGAAGAAAAATAGGAGAACAATAGTTATATTTTTGAAAAAGACATGGACATCAATAATAGTTTATATAAAATTATCTTGCAAATAGCCTTCTATTGTTATCTAATGGGTATGTGCAAAATTAGTTTATTTGGATATTTGTTTGTCAAACAAATTCCAAATTTTGTCACAGGTAGCAGCCATTTTCTGTGCCAGATATATTAATGTTAAAGTGCAATACACAATGATCTAGATTTGCATAGAACTTTGCATGTTGCACTTTAACACTAATATATCCGGGGCTGAAACTAGCTGAATGATACTAACAATGGCCATATTTGGAATTCATTTAAGAAACTGTGTCTGAATAACAAATTTTGAACATACCTATTGTTTAAGTCAAGAAAACTACTGCACTTAAGTATGCCTGCACTCATTTAGCATATAGCAAAGTTTCATAGTACACAATAGCAAAGGGACTCTGTTGTCATAGCTAATAAGTCCTCTAGTAGCAATATTTAGACTTATAATAAACTCTCAAGTTCAGTAGCTGTAGTATTTGTAAGCAGCTAATAGAGCCTCAAAACAGTTAGAGTCACTTAGCACATCATTGCTTAGATTATTCAGCATGTTCAACTGATTCATAAACAGGAAGGTGATATCCCACCCTGACAGCCTGTACGTGTTTCACCCTTATTAGACAATGGGGCTTCTTCAGACAAAAATTAGTAATTTCACAATCGTTATAAAAAGGGTTTAATGGATTTGAGTTCCTGTTATATTACAAATCAAATTTCCAAGATTGATCACCTGCATGTAAAGTGTGTTTGACCCTTAAAATGCACTAAAAATGCAGGAATATGCAAAACTTATATAATATTAATATTTTTTCCCACTATTAACTAATAAATTAAAAAAAAAAAATTGTTTACCAGAAAGTTAAAACTGAAGTTGTTTTGTATTGAATGTGAATTTACTTCTTTCTGTATATATTAAATATAAGAAGAAGGTTATGTTTAAGATATTAGATGATAAGATTACTGGTGTTTGTTGTTAGGGAAATTATGTTAACCCTAGCTATAAGAGTTAATTCTGTATTAGTTAGTTTGTAACTATAGATGGTACTATAAGAAGTTTATTTGTAAACATGAATAATGAAGAATGTACTTTTATTTTTTGTAACTCTGAGAATTAGTATCAATAAAGCTTTTTTAAAAAAAAAAAAAAAAAAAGAATGTGAATTGATAATGAGACTAACATGAAATGCTTGTCCATGCATAATTCTGTTCTGGTGAACTGCTTGTGCAATGATAAATGCCGACAGCGTATGCTGTCAGCATTTATCAATGTGCAGCGGACATGATACGCTACATCGTATAATGTCCGCTCGCACTTTGATAAATATGCCCGCTAGCCTGCATTATTAGCACTAAAATACAATTTAGTGCCAACATCGCTGTCAGTAACTAATTTGGAATGTGTATTTAGTCCATATACCAGAGTGGTGAACTGCTTGTGCAATGATAAATGCCGACAGCGTATGCTGTCAGCATTTATCAATGTGCAGCGGACATGATACGCTACATTGTATAATGTCTTCTCGCACTTTGATAAATATGCCCGCTAGCCTGCATTATTAGCACTAAAATACAATTTAGTGCCAACATCGCTGTCAGTAACTAATTTGGAATGTGTATTTAGTCCATATACCAGAGTGTATCATGCAATGTGACGCCCTGTTGTTTGCATTATTTACTGTAAATGATAAAGACAATTTTATTGGATAAAGATTATTATACAGATAGAATTTTATGTCAGACATCTTATAAGAAATTGAGAGAAGGATAAAAAAAGGGGCGCCTCATAGTGTATTTTATATATATATACTGTGGAACAAAAGTGGAAATTCACTCACAAGATAAGTGGCACCCATCCTGGAAACTTAACAGTTTCAGGACGGGTGCCACTTATCTTCTGAGTGCATTTTCACTCTTTTCCCACAGTATACAGTATATTCATGAAATACAATTTGAGGCGCCCCTTTTCACACACATACAAACACACAAACACACATATACACCTACACACATATACATATACACATACACACATATACACAAACACACACATACGTACATACACACTTATACACACACACATACACACATATACACATACGCACATATAAACATACACACACACACATACATATACACATACACACACATAAGTACATACACACATATACACATACACAAACACACACACATATGTACATACACACATATACACATACACATACAAACACACACAAACACACACACACACATATGAACATACACACATACACACATATACACATACACACACACACATACACACACACACACACACACACATACGCACATATACACATACACACACACACATATGAACATACACACATACACACATATACACATACACACACACACACACACATACATATACACATACACACATACGCACATAAACACAGATATACACACACAAACACACACACACTTACAAAACACACCTACACACTTAACTTGGCAAGGTTATTGCTAGTATATCTATCTTATTCATGCAGATATAAAAAAGCGTAACATCTAGTATTTTTCTGCTCCTGTGTAAGTTACTGTATGCTATACGGTAGGTGGGGTCCAAACCCAGAAATTACAATAAAAAGTTCTACATATTCAGTTATAGTATTTTTATATGGTATAGCATATTTATAACCAATACATCAAGCAAGTCTCTTGCTAAGATGAGTGCTCTCCATACAGGGCCACACAATTGTAACAAGTACAAATTAATATTGGCTAGCTCAAGAGAGTTTTGTGGTCTCTTGTTAAACAAGAACGTTATTATATTAAGCAAAGGTGTGCATGGGCAAACCATTTGGTTTGGCCAAATCTTTTGTAAGAAGTATTAAAAAAACGTTTTTCAAATATTCGTTTCCCCTGCTATTTGGTATTTGTTTCATTTAAAAAAAAAACAACAAAAAACCTCAATATTCGTGGAACATTTACGTTTGCTTTTGTTAAATAAATGTAAATGATCTTTTGCTACAGGTGAAAAAGTTCACCTGTAACAATAAATACTTACTTTTAGTGAGCTGGAGAACAGTGCTAATTCTGACCCTTCTTCACAGAGCCCCGAGGTGCGCTAAGAGGAGGCTTAGTACAGTGGATTCCAGGGCCTGCGCTAAACGCAACGGGGATCTACAAATCTCATTAAACTGTTTCCTATGTGGCATTGGCTGGGATGTTATCAATTCTTAATCCTAATATCAGCCTACTCTCAATGCAAATCAAAATAATAACTGTTCTCTGCCTGCCATACATTGTATCTTTATTGCAATCCCCAAACCCTCCCGTCTCTAAATTTACCTTTGACACTTAAGTCAAAATAAACTTTCTTTATTCAGACAGAGCATGCATTTAAGACACTTACTTCAATTATTAAATTTTGCACAGCCTTTTTATATTCACACTCTCTGGGGAACAAGATCCTACTGCACATGTGCACAAGCTCACAGGATATACATATACTAGTCTGTGATTGGCTGATGTCTGTCACATGATACAGGGGCCGTAAAATGGGAGAAATAATTAATTTGTCCCCAAAAAATCCACTGCTTATTTGAAATTCAAAGTAAGTGCTTTTGCTTTGTCTTTTATTGTGTACTTGTTAGTTGTGCAATTCTACTGCAGTGAGTGGCTCCCTCCCCAAAAACTCCCTCCTCCATCCTTTAACCCCTTAATGACCGCAGCACTTTTCAATTTTCTGTCCGTTTGGGACCAAGGCTATTTTTACATTTTTGAGGTGTTTGTGTTTAGCTGTAATTTTCCTCTTACTCATTTACTGTACCCACACTTATTATATACAGTTTTTCTCGCCATTAAATGGAATTTCTAAAGATACCATTATTTTCATCATATCTTATAATTTACTATAAAAAAAACTTATAAAATATGAGGAAAAAATGGAAAAAAACACACTTTTTCTAACTTTGACCCCCAAAATCTGTTACACATCTACAACCACCAAAAAACACCCATGCTAAATAGTTTCTAAATTTTGTCCTGATTTTAGAAATACCCAATGTTTACATGTTCTTTGCTTTTTTTGTAAACTATAGGGCCATAAATACAAGTAGCACTTTGCTAACCATTTCTTTTCAAAATTAGCGATAGTTACATTAGAACACTGATATCTTTCAGGAATCTCTGAATATCCATTGACATGTATATATTTTTTTTTAGTAGACAACCCAAAGTATTGATCTAGGCCCATTTTGGTATATTTCATGTCACCATTTCCCCGCCAAATGCAATCAAATACAAAAAATCGTTCACTTTTCACAATTTTTTTCACAAACTTTTGGTTTCTAACTTAAATTATTTACAAACAGCTTGTGCAATTATGGCATAAATGGTTGTAAATTCTTCTCTGGGATCCCCTTTGTTTAGAAATAGCAGACATATATGACTTTGGCGTTGCTTTTAGGTAATTAGAAGGCCGCTAAATGCCACTGCGCACCACGCGTGTATTATGCCCAGCAGTGAAGGGGTTAATTAGGGAGCATGTAGGGAGCTTTTTGGGGTAGTTTTAGCTTTAGTGTAGTATAGTAGACAACCCCAAGTATTGATCTAGGCCAATTTTGGTATATTTCATGCCACCATTTCACCGCCAAATGCGATCAAATTAAAAAAAACGTAATTTTTTTCTCAATTTTAAGTTTCTCACTGAAATTATTTACAAACAGCTTGTGCAATTATGGCACAAATGGTTGTAAATGCTTCTCTGGGATCCCCTTTGTTCAGAAATAGCAGACATATATGGCTTTGGCATTGCTTTTTGGTAATTAGAAGGCCTCTAAATGCCTCTGCGCATCACATGTGTATTATGGCTAGCAGTGAAGGGGTTAATTATGTAGCTTGTAGGGAGCTTGCAGGGTTAATTTTAGCTTTAGTGTAGAGCTCAGCCTCCCACCTGAAACATCAGACCCCCTGATCTCTCCCAAACAGCTCTCCTCCCTCTCCCACCCCACAATTGTCCCCGCCATCTTAAGTACTGGCAGAAAGTCTGCCAGTACTAAAATAAAAGGTATTTGGCCCTTTTTTTTTTTTTAAAAAAAGAAAAACATATTTACATATGCTGATGTGTAGGATCCCCCCTTAGACCCCAACCTCACTGATCCCCCACCAAACAGCTCTCTAACCCTTCCCCTCTGCAATAATGGGCGCCATCTTGGGTACTGGCAGCTGTCTGCCAGTACCCAGTTTTGTAAAAAAATGTGCCTTTTTTTTCCAAAAATGACCTTTTCTGTAGTGTAGCTTTCCCCCCCCCCACCAAGACCAACCCCCAACCCCTTCCAGGTCCCTTAGATTATATTTGTAATATTTAAATTGTATTCGTTTTTTTTAACTTGTAACTTTTTTTTTTCTGTAGTGTAGCAGTTCCCACCCGCTCCCGCCCGTGCAAGCGCCCATCCACCCCCCCGTGCACGCGTGCGCTCCCGTGCGCGCCCTCATAGGTCCCGCCCCCCTCCACTCCACACAGAGCATCGATGGCCGCCCACCCGCCTCCCACGTAAGCTCCCACCCACCGATACCGGCCATCGATGTCCGGTGCAGAGAGGGCCACAGAGTGGCTCTCTCTGCATCGGATGGCCAAGGGGGGTTATTGCAGGATGTCTCCATATCGAGGCATCACTGCAATAACCGGAAAGCAGCTGGAAGCGAGCAGGATCACTTCCAGCTGCTTTCCAGACCAAGGACGTACGCCACACGTCCTTGGTCATTAACTGCATTTTTTTTGAGGACCTGTGGCGTACGTCCTTGGTCGTTAAGGGGTTAAAACTCCATGCTCCCTCCTGCAAAACTCCCTCCTTTATTGAATTTTTACAAATTAAAACACTATTACAAACGTATAAAGTCTGTTCGATTCTTACAAGCCAACAACAAGAATAACAGTGTTATCTCTCAATAATACAAGTTGTTTGACAATAAAGTGTTTACTATAGTTTTCAACAAGCATAACAAGTCTTGTCTAAAATGATGTAGAAATAAATCTTAATAATTCAATATCCCGATATGACATTTTCCTTTTAGCTATAAAGAGACAGGGAAAAAGAGGTAGATTGGCTTATTCGGTTTGACTCTTGAGGGATAGTGTGTTTTGTAATATTTATGGAGAATGTTACTCAGTAAGGTATGTAAATATGGGATAGTATATCCAGCAGTACCTCCAAAATGTTATTACAGCTTTCTTACATGAGTTTAAGTGGAGAAATCAGGCTGTCAATAAAAAAATAAAAAAGGGGTGAGAAAAGGGGGGGAGATAAGTTTTTCAGATACAGTACTTCCACCACCGCACTTCAACGTTGTTTTAACGTGTTTTGATGGGGCGTTATTGCCGTATTTTAGTTTGGTGTAAATTGATATGATGTAGGTTGTTATGTTATGTTTATCTCATCTTAAAAGAGTTTGACATGGGCTATCCCTCTTATGGTGTCTCCATAGTCCCCAACTCATACAATGTAAATCAATTTTGTTATGGGCAGCAATATAGGACTCTCCATATTTTCAATATATATAATTATTTTCAGAACTTGGTTCCACCTAGGACCCTTAGGTCGGCGCCAAGCTCTAGCTATAGCCAATTTAACTGCCATGAACAAATAGATGCATAGATTGAGAATATAAGAGGGAATATTTTTGAGGAACAAGTGAAAAAGTCCCATCACAGGGTTGCTGTTTCTATCAATACCAAATTTTCTACTATACAGAAAAGCTCTAGTCCATACTATAGTATTTTTTGGCAATCCCACCACATATGTGTGGGGGATCCTATTTTCCCACAACCTCTCCAGCACAATGGGGAATTTAAATGAGAAATCTGAAAAAAGCCTTTGTGGAGTCAGATGCCACTGGATTAGAATCTTAAAATGTAATTCTAAATATGAGATACAATCAGCAAAATTACGAGTTGTGCGTTAGGCTTAAAAAG